>NC_052516.1:17580820-17680051 GCF_014356525.2 Nilaparvata lugens
AGACCCTGAATACAATACATCCTTCTTTTATGTTACCATTTTGAACTCAAGAACAGAGAAACAAATTCAGACATTTTGCGAATTTGGCGAATAAACTATTTGAAAGACACTGAATATAATACATTCTACAAGAATGAACAAAATACAAAACAATATATCTGGGAGAATCTAAATGAAATTTCTTCTTCTTCCATGTAGCCATTGTGAGTTGGAATATAGAGAAACGAATTCAGACATCTTGCGAATCTGGCAAGCAAACTATTTGAAAGACACTGAATCCAACTCATTTTACCACCATTTCGACCTCTAGAATGGAGATACAAATTTAGAAATCTCGCGAATTTGGCAAGCAATCTATTTAAAAGAAACCGGATACAATACATTTTTTTGTAAGGAGCTCATACAAAACATTCCATTTAAAAAACACTGAATACAATTCAAACACTGAATTCATTTTCACTCCATGTTACCATTTTGTATTCAAAAATGCAGATATGAATTTAGACATTCATTTCGCGAATGCAAGAATAGAGGAACCAAATTTAGACATCTTGCGAATTTGGCAAGTCATCTATTTGAAAGACACTGAATACAATTCATTTTTCTCTCATTCTACCTCTTTGGACTCCAGAATGGAGATACAAATTTAGACATCTCGCGAACGTGGCAAGTAAATTATTCCAAAGAAACCGAATGCAATACATTATTTTTGTAAGGAGCTCAATAAGAAACATTTTATTTAAAGAATACAATTTTCATTCTCACTCCATGTTACCATTTTGGAATCAAGAATGGAGATACAAATTTAGACATGCAGCGAACGCGGCAAGCGAACTATTTAGGTCTTGTGAGTGATACGAGGAAGGAATAAGTCTCAGTATCGTGTCAGTGAGAAATCGATTCCCTCTCTCTCTTGCCCCTCACAGGGAGAAGGCCTTATTCCCTCTGTTTCCTCACAGGGAGCAGCCTGTTAGGAAATGAAAGCGAGCTGAATGCAACTCATCTATTGTTTTCTGTGAAATAACTTTCAGTGAGAACCACCTTTAAAAATCGAACACTCCCAACAGAACGCAACTCTCTTTCGATTCCTCTTCTCTTAAAACGTTTCTCCTTTCTGTTTTCTCTCTCATCTTCACTCCTTTTTTGTACATTTCACTTTCTCTTGCTCTCTCTCATTAAACTTCTCTACTGTCGATTTTCTCTCTCTTTCCTACCTTCTTCTCAGCTCTTCTGTATCTTTTGTTCATTTTCTCATTTTCGCTCACTCCAACAAATCTTTATTTCTCTTTCCTCTCGAAACTCATCTTCTGTCTCTCTTTCCTCTGTATGTTGACTTTTTTGACACTCTAGTCTATTCTGACTTATTTGTCTGTTCTGCTTTTCTCTTATTGTTTACTACTCCTTTTTTGTCAATTTTCCTGTTTTCACTCTCTCAACTCAATCTTTAGTTCTCTTTTCTCTAAGCCAATCTTCTGTCTGTCGTTTATCTCCAGGTGGACTCCTTTTCTTCTCTTCTAACCCTCTAGTCTATTCTATCTTATTTGACTGTTCTGCATTTTTTTAGTTTGAATCTTTTCTTTATTGTGAATCTTTTCTTCATTTTGAATCTTTTCTTTATTCTAAATCTTTTCTTTATTCTAAATCTTTTGTCTATCCTGACACTTTTGTCTATTTTTACTCTTCTGACTTTTTCACTCTTCTGTCTATTTTTACTCTTTTGTCTTTTCTAACAAGATTTTCTATCCTAACTCCTCTTCCCATTCTCTTCATTCCCAGTCCCATAATTTAATCCCCACAGTAATAGAACCAATATTGGTTTCAGCCTGATTGGTTTACTCTTCTTCACTACCTCATTCTACTCACTTCTATCTTTAATCTCCACTCTTAATCCATGTATCTTCTCTCTCTCAATCTGCTACTTCTTCATTTCGTCATTCAACGATATAAATTCATGTTCCTCATTTCCTGAAAGTGTTTTAACTCTTGTTTTTTCAATGATACTGCACAGAAGAAGATCTGGGAATAGCTTGGGGAGGGGGGGGGGATCGTTGAATTAAGATCGTACGAGTCTGTTTTCTTGCTATTAATCGTCATTCAACAAACATAAATATATATTCTATTTTCTGAAAGTGTATTCAACTATTGGTTCTTACAAGGATACTGCAGAGAAGAAGATCTGGGAAATGGTTGTGAATCGGTAGAAGAGCTAAATTCTTAGAATATCGAGGCTTTATCGTAACCAAAACTGGAGATTGAGGAAAACCTTTGTCTTGAAACATTGATGAGCTCTCTCCATCTCTTTCTCTCTCACTCTCTAAGGCAGAACAACTCTGAAAATCCTTACTAGATGATTAGAATAATTCCCTATAATAAGATTTACTAACAACTGTCAGCTTTGATACAATGTTACACATCCTTGTTACCTATGAGAAATGTTGGCATTTTAAAGGGATTATTATCATGGAATAATCAGTAGTCGTTATGAATAACATTGATAACTTACATTCAACCAATGCTAACGATCTAAGAATATATTCATACAACATTATTAACTGAGCTCTGTCACCATTGGTTAAAATGTGGAGCATTGATGTTATTCATATTTAATGCTTGAAGCTTTGAGAGAATTTCACTATAGAATCCAAGAAAATCATCCACTTCCATAGTTTCATTGTCAACATTGGTTCAATTTGAAGCATGGATGTTGTATTCATTGCTTGAAGCTTCCAGAGAATTTCACTATAGAATCCCAGAAAATTATCAATTGGTTTAATTATCCATTATCACCATTGGTTTAATTCGAAACATTGATATTATTCATTTATATTTAATGCTGGAAGCTTCAAGAGAACTTCACTATAGAATCCAAGAAAATTTCATAGTTCCATGTCAACATTATTTCCAATGTGAATCATGGATGTTATTCATAAGAAATGCTGTTAAAGTAAATGGTTCATTCTTTTTTCCGCTCCTCTTCACCCTTCATTCCCTGCGTTTTATACCCTCTATCTTGCCTATCACATGGGGAACCATTGTTGGTTATCTGCTTTTTTATGTTCAATGGATCTCGAAAATTGCCTTAACGATTTTCACGAAATTTGGAACATAGTAGGTTTATGATATGAAAATTCGATTGCACTAGGTCTCATCCCTGATAAAACTCGCTGAAGGACATCAAAAGGATAACAATCATTCATCCTTGGAAAAACAGATGATAATTTCGTCGTCTGTCGAAACAGAAGATGCGTGTGTAGGAGAGGGACAGAATTATTTCCAGCTGTGTAATCAATCAGCGAGAAATTTTAATCGACTTGACAAAATAATCTGATTTCTTGACATGACATGATAATCATTCAAAACTATAGTATATCATAATTTTCAAAGTTATTCATTATTTGACAATTTTAAGTGATTAGTGAGTGTTATTTTTGTTATTCAATTTGGTTTGTAAATTATCTAAATTGGAACTTTTTTTTTTCTTGAATGCAAACCTGAATTCAAGTGTATCGAACATAACCTACTTTCTGGACTATTTATAGACTATAAATCAAAATTCGGGGAAGAAACAGTTTTGCGTTGTTCCTGTTAGTCCTTCCTCAATCGTTTTGAAGAATTTTGCTCTGTTTATCAATAGTTTATGATTAAATAACGAGTGAAGCTCGGTGCCCCGATATTGTATTTTTTTAACGTGATATTTGTATTTCGAATTCTTCTATGTATATTGTGTTGAATTGAATGAAATTATAGATTGATTTAATGGAATCTAACTCTAGAATCAAGAATCAAAGAAAGGTATCCATTATCACTGTCAGTATTTCTCAAAAATGACATCAATGCTCGACATCCAAACAAAGCTGACATTTTAAACAGAATCCCACAATAGAATCGCAGAAACCAGGTCTCAACAATCAATAAGGCATCGGAGCTTCGCCTCCATTAGACAAAGTTGGCGAAACTTTTGTTGTGTAATGCTTTCTTTATCCACTTGACAATGGCATTTGTGGAAACTCTTCCTGGGAAACCTTAGCTGTGCTGAAAGAAGCAAAGCTCCTTGAGATGTTTAATGAAAAGAGACGCCAGCTTAAACGAAACAATGCAAGGATTCAAAGTTGCCTAATGATATAAAAAAATCAGGTACGGAGTCTGACAATAATACAATTGATTTCCAGAAACTCGAACAACGGATTCTATTCATGACTTGATTTTTAGTCCGGAGTTATTCTGTGTCAAGAGCGGTGATGAAATTCTATTTTGTGATTTCAACCCTCAGACTTTGAAGAGTTTTTTTTATATTATGGCGTCTTTTGTAATAAGTCACAGTTTCGAGATTAATTGAGAAAACAAAGATATTGTCAAATTTCACTATAATATTTATTGAAAACTTCCGAGATTTACATGAAAAATATTTTATATAATTTCGATATATTTATAGAAAGAAAGCTTCGACATTCATTCATAGATTGTTGTCTGATTGACCTACAGTCAAATTGGCCTACAAAAGTATTAGAAAATGATAGGGTTTTATACTCGAGAGGGTCGATGTGATTGTATTTTGATTCGAAAACTCTAAATTGATGTAGTTTTGTTAATTTATGGCACTGGAGTCATGTATGACGTTGGTGTGACTGGAATTGAAGTTCAAAGACTTGTGGACAAAATATACAAGAATATATTTTTAAATGTATGAATTCATTGCTACTTTCTTGTGTTTATAAAATAGAAATATAGTACCCTTTAAAATTAATAAATTTCATTACAATTTGTATTCTTCTTTTACTATTTCATCAATTTCAAAGGGAAAAATTTCTATTTTAAATACAATAATAGTTCCACAACATCAATACTCTACAAACTTAATCAAAAATGAATGAATTGATTCAATTTTATTTTCGTTTATGGAAAATTGATGCAGGAATTATATTCCATATTGGATAGAACTACTAGTACCAAAAACTCATTTCTTATTACTTATAAAACATTTATTTTTTATACACCAGTTTATTCAACTTTTATGTGATATCTCATGTAGATTCCTACTGTAGGCTACTGTAGGGGAACTCGAAGCCCCTCTACAATCCCATTGATAGGAGCTCTACTACAACGACCAATCACGTGCTAGTAGGCTACACTTCCGTGATAAATAGGATACAAGCCCCGCCCACGAAGCGCTTTTATTGGCTGATGTCCTTGCGTCATAATATGCACTCAATAATCATGGCATGCGTTGCAAAATACCATTTAAATCAATGGAAAGTTGTATCTATCACGGTATAACTTGAAGCAATTTTCGAGTCTTGAGTTACAAGACTTTTTCAAATATTTGTTGTATCAAAGATTTTGGATTAGAACTCACACCTAGCTTGCTAGGTTTTAATCTTTTCAGGGACCTTCTATATTAAATATTAATACTATTTCACTCATTTTGTTAATTGTCAATTGCATTTATATAATAATTGAGCTGCTTTGAATGAAAGTGGTTCAAATAAAAAATGTGCACCACTAGGTTCTTTACTAGGTTCATTCTTAGATCCTCTATTTAGTGTGATAGTGGTGCAAGTCAATAGTAGAATACAATGAAACTGATCAGGATTTTCTAACATCTTGTTTTGATAAAATGTCAATTACTCAAAAGCTTGTTGAAGTTACTTAGACCACTTTCATCCTAGGCAGCCCAATTATAGACATACATGCATATTGTTCTGAAGGACTAATACATGATTGATTGATAGGTGCTGTAAAGCGGTATTTTTAACGGTTTCACATATGTAGAGTGAATCTTGTACTAATTCAACGGTGTAGAGGTTATAAATTTTGTAACTGCGTGCGTGGACGCTGAGTGTACACCAGACGGATTGACTCACTACAAGATTCAATACAATTGTCGGAATCGCAGGAGGCCTAAACGCTCGCTCACCCTTGATTCTTCTTATGACAGATTGTATGGTGATGAAGTTTTTATAAATAGTGTAGCGGACGCTAAACACTGAATACGGATACCTTAAAATTAATACCTGTGAAGAATGCATACAAAATCATACAGGTCGAGCAAAAATCCCGATGTAGATAATTTACGGGACTGCGTCTCTAATAAGTTCTGAAGGATTAAAATATGGTATTTGGACCGAATATCGTTCAGAATATATTTCGAGAACAGAGTCTTGTCGGGTTTTAAGCTCTATTGTAGGAAATTATATGATCTCTGGCTGCATCTGCTGTACTGTTGATGTATTCGCTCCTAAGTCGAGGTTGGTAACAGATAAAAGCTGATATATGAGCAGGTAAGGACAAAGAACAAATGTCTCGATCTGACCCCACTCACTACATCCACTTAGACCTGTTCCAATATCCAGCTTAATTCAATTATTGCAATGATCGTATTCGATCGGTTCTTGATGATATAGAACGTATCAGACACAATAATTGACAGGCTTAAGAAATAATCGAACTCAGAAAACGAATTAACAAAATTGAAATAATATAATAAAATATTTGATCATACAGTGCAGATTCAGAATTTGATTCACAGGTGATAATATTTAGCATTAACAAAAGAGTTAAAAATTTTCTTGTGCTTGCATGACACCATGCATGATTCAACAGAATTTTACAATGATAAAATTTAACAGTTGGGAAAAAATGGTGAAATAAATTATAAAATATTTAATAAAGTTTACTCGGGGTCGTGGTTCTGGCAGCGGAGGATAGTCAATCAACTACAAGCTCTTATAAATTCTTAGAATAAATTCTAGGCTCTTAATAACTACAAAGCGCTTGTCGGCGTGCCAAAAATTTAACGAAGAAAATTTTTTATTTTTCTGCACTGAAATATTTTCGAAGCGTAGATTGGGGCCCCTTAAACTTATAACTCACGTGAAATTCTTGGGGTCGTGGTTTTCTTCTTTAGATCAAAATCGTTTGGTCGGCAGCAATCCAGGTTTCGGTCTCAGCACGTGGGGAATTTTAATTTAAATATTTCCTTCACCAATTTTATTAAGGGATAATTTAACTTTAAACTTTTAATTTATCGATTGATGAAAATAGATTTACAAATAACAAATAGATTAGCCTAAAATAATTGGCTCACAAATAAAACATATAAACGACAATCGAAAAATCTTACAAATAGGTCTTGGTAACTTTAACGAGGTCTGAACGGTGAGGATTTCAAAGGGAAGTGAACGTCTTCTTCTAAGCTTCTTGGCTAGAACCTTTTTCTGAGAATCTCGGTGTAATAAATTTGCATAAAAATTTGCCATTGGTAGAACGATTGTGACGTAGACATGACGTCAGTGGCAAGCAATAGAATATAATTCCTTTAATTACAATAATAACTCAATTTATATAATTCTTAAAACTGCTTAATCTTCTAGACATAGTTCCTCTCATACAATGTACATGTGCTAGCGTATATGATAAGGCAGGTTTGTTGTCTGATAGTAGATTACATGTGTTGCTTTCAACGATCACCTTTTGGTGCTATTTCTATGCACTATGATTGGCTTAGGCTTGCCAAAGAGATTTAATCACCATGTGGTTCGTTGAAGTAATAGTAATAAATTATATTATCTATACCATTTTTATTATGTTTGAGGCTGTTAAATTAATTTCTGCCGTTTTTATCAATAATAATGTTCATGCTATGACCTAGTTAGTTACAAATACTTGACATTTATAATATAATTTCTTAAGTAATAAATAATTTCAACAATAATACATACATTTAATTTTTTTTCGAAATTCTTGGTCCTTTATTGATAGTTTTTACTTTTTTAGAAATAAAATTATAGCTTGCATGAATCTGGCATGACATTTTAAAATTGTTGAATCAATCAGCTGTGTTTGGGCTGCTTTAAAACATCTGATCGGTAGTAAACAAAGTGTAACCTCAAAATTCAATGAGCAGTTCATAAATGGCTCGTGCTTTATTTGCAGAATAATTATAATTTTATTAAATAATTTTTCTAAAAAATATTCAGTACAGAACGGTACTCTTATCTAATGTACAGTTACTGATAAGGAAGCTTTATCGCTCGGTCGCTAACCGTTCCTTTAGCAAATTCTTTCATTTTAAAAGGTAATCACAATTTTCCTCTCTTCATGAGGTCTATTTAAAAAATTCATCACAGCGCATATCTGTTAACCGTGACATATATCTAATCTATATCCTTCCATTGATTATTATGGTTGTGAATTGTTATAATAATATGATTATAATTTCATTTTAGTTTTATAAAATTGCTTCAGAAGCATTCATTAACATTAGCTGCACTGGAGCTCAAATGAGTCAACATAACTTCCTTTTCTCATTTGACCTTGAATGAAAGCAATAGAATATGTCAAATTATTCATACTCTGATCTCTGATCGAAGACAAACCGTTTTCTCAGCCTTTTCCTTACTGACATAGAATAAATGGGAAGCAATGTTGTTTATACAACTATAGCCAGGCTGCAACAGAATCGCCTTACAAGGTAAACTATCCGCAAGAATATGACTAAAATAAGAAAAAGAAGAAGAAGAAGAGAAGAGAAGAAGAAGAAGAAGAAGAAGAAGAAGAAGAGAGAAGAAGAAGAAGAAGAAGAAGAAGAAGAAGAAGAAGAAGAAGAAGAAGAAGAAGAAGACGAGGACGACGAGAGAACACTGCTCAATCATCCACTTCTCAACGCACATGATCTCCCACTCGCCTGGAAACATTGGTGAAATACTATACGGTTGTCTATAACCTAAACTATAGATACATATATGATCCCAAATATGTTTTAAACATATATAAGTCTCAACATATCTACAGATATACATGGTGAGGCTTTTGAAAGTCGGTAAAATATTATACGCGATTGTTCAAAACCTCAAATATATAGGTATCTATTTGTCAAAGCATATCATACAGTTATATGGAATCGAGAATGTAAACAGATATACATGGCACGGCTTTCTACTACATGATAGGATTAACGTGTCAGACAGTTTTATCGGATCGAATGATGTATGGTCTATTTATTCGTCTTGAATGGAAAGGAGTGAGGAGGGGATTGGAAGAGTGAAAGAGAAAAAGAGATGGAGATTTGTAGGAGAATGGATTGCAGTAGCCTACTTACAGATGAATCAGTTGCTCACTCAATTGCAATAAATGGTATTTTTAGAGACTCGAATTCTTTGATTTACTTTAAAATGCAATTTTGAGATGATTCAAGTCAATGAGAATCAAGGGGCGGTTTCCGAGATCGAGATTTATCCCAGTTCTAGACTTCAAACAGCTGGAGTCAGATAATTGGCTTTCCGAAACGGGACGTAGTCGTAGTCATAGTCAAAATCACGTTTAAATCAAATTTCGAAAAACTATAAAAATGAACACAAAATAAAATAAAGAGAATGGTGCATTGTTTTAGCTATTTTGAATTATTTAGGGATGTTTCATTTCGTTGAAGAAAAACTTTTCCAATTATAGAAATGAGAAAATAAAGATTCATTTTGCTGCAACTATTTACTGCGACTACGCCCCGTTTCGGAAAGCCAATTATCTGACTCCAGCTGTTTAAAGTCTAGAACTTACCTAAACCCCGAGCTCGGAAACCGGCCCTCAATATGTCATATTAAATGAAAGAAATTATATATAAACAATTGTGAAATTATATATAAATAAATTCAAAAGGCAAACAAACAAGTCGAGAAATTTGGGAAAGTGATCAATCATATAAATTTATTATCTTCTCCTAGAAAAATATGTTTTCTGCTCGAATAAACCCAATTCAGGATGTAATTGAACATTATTTACAAAATCTACAGTTCATTTATATTATATCTAATATAGAAGGCGTTGGTAAGCTGGTAAAGAGGATTCACTTTCCACTCTACCTAATGTCATCAGCAATCATCTATAAAAAGCAGTGGCAAGGCAGAGAATCGGCAACACTGTTTTACTATCTTTCTCCACTGTCAGTGGAGTTTCTCAACGTGGACCTCACTATATGTCCCATATATCACAACCATCTCTATAATACAGTACATCTGCAGAGCTGCAACCTAGAGTATAATTATAGTTCATAATAATATATATTCATTTCACATAGTTAATATGATTATATTAATATTATTATATTTTCTTATACATAATTTTCTCAGAGTTTCATGAGAAACAATCCTCCTAAAATGTTGTGATCTATCTATATATTTATAGATTGTGTAAAGTTCATTTAGTAGTAATGTTGTGATCTATCTATATATTTATAGATTGTGTAAAGTTCATTTAGTAGTAAGTTCATGATACATTTTTATAGATTCCAAATTTTCATTGTGTTCCATGAGGAAGACCCCTCCCAAAGTTTTGTGACCTATAGCGAAGTCCACGTTAAGAAAGATAGGCAGTGAGGAAAGATAGAAAAACAACTTTGCCGATCCTCTGTCTTGTCAATGCCAATTCTATGGACGGTAGCTGATGCAGGTTTATTGATGTAATATTAACTGTTCATTCTCGTATAAAATAATCAATTATATTTTATTAAGCAGGAAATTTTTTTTTCAATAATTTCATAATGAATTTCAATTATTGAGATGAAATATTTTGTTAATTAATTGTTTATTGTACATTGTTAAAAGACGATCTGGCAAACAGAACAAAAGCGAGAAAGAGATATCCGATTTGTTGAATGATAGACAAGGATAGCAATACCATTGCTTATTATGACGTGGACCTCATTCATTTTATGTATGTAGGTTATATAAATCCATACATATATTGATTGTATAGATTGTATAAATATATTGTACATAGTGTTCGATGAGGCACATCCCAGTGTTGTGAGGCCATATAGTGCACCTCTTTTGAAGTGGTCACCATTGGTCAGTCGGTTGCATGGAGATTGAATCAGTAGGCCAAAACTATCGGCCTGGTGGCACATAATTTGTTTTCTGGTTTGTTGGCCTGTCAAAGGTCGTCGGTGGGTGATGGCTCAAAGAGGCGACCAGCTTTGACACAACATGGCGGCCCTTAATGAAGTTTGACGGCCAAATATTGGAAATTCGGTCGGTCAACTGGTTTTCAGCTGGCTTCATCAACGTGCTCATCTGAGAATTTCGAAAATAGTGGTTCACCTTATATTCACAGGTACATTTTCTGGTTCATTGATTGTCTTCTGATAGAGTTCAACTGAGAATTGATTGAATATTGAAATATAATTTGTTCTCACTATTCCTCTGATTCGTATTATTTTTGACAGAGCTCATTCATAAATTATTCTTTGAATATATAATCATAGTGGTTCACCTTATTTCCACTAATGGTCCACAGTCTGGTTCATTGATTATTTTTTTACACAGTTCATCTGAGATATGATTGAATATTGAAATAGAATTTGTACTCACTGTTTTCTCTGCTTTCAAGCTCATTCATGAATTATTCATTGAATATAATCATAGTGGTTCACCTTATTTCCACTAATGGTCTGGTTCATTGATTATTTTTCAACAAAGTTCAACTGAGATATGATTGAATATTGAAATGGAATTTGTACTCACCGTTTCTCTGACTTCAAGCTCATTCATGAATTATTCATTGAATATAATCATAGTGGTTCACCTTATTTCCACTAATGATCTGATTCATTAATTATTTTTTGCGCAGTTCATCTGATATATGATTGAATATTGAAATAGAATTTGTATTCACCGTTTCGCTGATTTCAAGTTCATTCATGAATTATTGCTTGAATATAGTCATAGCCACCTCTAATACAAGGCAATACGATATTGCAACGTCGCAGCGTAGGCCTAGAATCTAATACAAGATTGGTGGAAATCATCAGCTGGTATTTTTTAAATCTTTTTCACCAATCATGTATTATATTCTAGGCCTAAACTGCGACGTTGCAATATCGTAGGCCGGGACCTTGTATTAGAGGTGGCTATGATATAGTCATAGTGGTTCACCTTATTTCCACTAATGGTCTGGTTCATTGATTATTTTTCAACAAAGTTCAACTGAGATATGATTGGATATTGAAATAGAATTTGTACTCACTGTTTCTCTGATTTCAATCATTTTTACAGAGCTCATTCATGAATTATAGTTCGAATATTATATATTGGCTCACTATTTTCACTAGTTCTTTGGTTCATTGATTATTTTCCGACAGAGTTCATCTGAGATTTGATTGAATATTGAAATGAAATATATTTTCTCTTTGTTCCTCTTATATGGAGCAAGCTCATTTTTTTTCAACAGACCTTAACTAAATATTGCTAGAGTACTTGTCCAATTTATTTGACTGATACTCTGATTCATTAGTTATTCTTTATCTGAGAATTGATTGGATATTGGACTGTGTATTCCAAATTAAGGTTTAGAGCAGTTTTTGGGCAAATGCCTGTTGTTTCACCTGGTTTGTATTTGTATATGAATAAATATGAAATATTAAGATGACAGAGCTTATCTGAAATGGATTATTCCTCAACAGAGCTCATTCGAAAATTTATTGAATATTCATTTATTTATTTGTTGATATAGTTAGAAATCATATGAATGAATTATGAGCGGGATAGAACAACAGGCATAGCCCAAAACTATTCTGTTCCCAAATTTTGATAAATAATAAAATGTCCGAGAAAAATAGTTTATGTTCTTATATTGGTCCAACTGTTACTGTTCCTCTCATCATTGAACTATTTACAGGATAATACTTATTGTTGGTTTCTCTTAAAAATACCATGAACGTTAAATTTGCTTTGTTGGACTGGGCTATCAAGTGAATTGATCACAGACTAACTAATGGCTCCAAAAATATCTCCCCACCTTCTTTCACTGTCTCTTACTCTGATTTATGACTTATTTTTAGGGAAAGATTACTATTGATCCTAACAAATAATAATCATTCTTGGGCTGTGTTAGTGTTGGTGATAGGTAATAGGTATATAAATCAATAAGTTTTTCAGAAATATTCATTCACTTGAAGAGAGGAGAAATCCATTACATCAAAAATAAGTCTTATTAGGCGGTTGGACTATTAGACAGTACAATTATAATAATTGAGAAGACGTCATTAATAATAATTAGTAACAAAGAGAGTCTTTGATGAGACAAGAGTATTTTGTCATAGTCATTCAATCACAACTCTTTTCCATGCATAAAATCAAGCCGATAAACAGCTGTTTGCAGAGCAAATAAACATATGATTCTCATCACAGCATATTCCACTGTAACGAAACCATTTATGTTTTCTCCACAGTCGAACTTTTGTAGCAGTTTGTAGCAAAACTGCTACAAAAAACCACCTTCCGCGCTCCTGGTGGAAGTTTTGTTAAATTTCTGATTTGGAATTTGTGAACTAGGTTATATTTATAGAATGCATGTAGTGAGTTCAGCACAAGTAGGTAATGTTTTCTATTCCTCAATTTTCTTCTTTAGATTATTATGACAAAAAATAGTGTACGTTACTAGGACGTGAATGTCTTTTGCAGTGCTCGAATGAAACTCCAGTCTCGGCTGACGCCTCGACTAGAAACATCATTCTCACCTGCAGAAGGCCCCTTCCCGTCCTTGTGACGTAAGATATTATTCTCCTATAGTTTACTATGGGTCAGTTTTACTATTGTTTCTTACTTATCCATTATAGTCATAAATCATTCCAAACTATAGGCATTCTTAATTATTAATAATATCTATGTTTCCCAATCAACCAATGCTGAAAGTCTTTAGTGGATCTCACTCTATTTCCTCAGCGATGTCTTCTGAACCATTATTGGTCTTGAATTTTTAATACGTAAACCAAGCTAGACCAAAAGTTTCTTTCCGCACTCACTAATATTTTGTTCTTTGTGGTTCAATCGATTCATTCCTTTGATCGGATACTAGGCATTTGCTACTAGAAGTTAATATGATGATATGCTATCAGAAATCTTATGATATTCATTAAGGAGTGCTACTAGAATGCTACTAGATGTCTCTATTGGAAAATTCTTTTTTAGGCGGAGTAAGAACTTTTCAATCCTCTCTAGCACTCTCAGTAGATAATGCTACTGTAAGAGAGAAATAATATTTCTTTCCGATTCAAAAATATTGTAAGATTCACTCCAAGGTTTGAGCATTGGTTGAGTGAGGAGCATTTGTCCAAATTTTATCTAGAATTTCAAACTTGGTGAATTACATTTATTTGATGATTAATTGAAGAAAAAATTTCTTGTACGATTAACGAATTCCCTTGAATCAACTTTTATGTATTCACTGAATTTTTTACTGAGACGCATTTCTTGTAAGCTTAAAGGCAAATGCACACTGCAACAGACGGAAGGAATATGCAGCGCAGAGAAATGGAGGGAGATCAGCCAATTACAGTGATGAATAGGAAGAAGCGCAGCTGCCAATTTGTCGATTAGAATCAGTCGACTGAGCGCTTCTAGAGAGGAAACATCCGTTTGCGTATCATGAGCAGCTGAACACTCATTGAAAATTAGAGAATAATAATAGATAATAAATGTTTATTTCCCAAAAACCTAAAACAACAATATCAATATTACACAAAATATTAGATAAATTACAATTATATACAATAGTTAGTAACAAAAAATTCTTATAATGTGTCCCCTAGTTGTTTAGTTTTTTCTGTGTGGAAATTGACCTACTCCACTATGGCGTACCATGTTCTAGAGTAGGTTTTGTTTGTTTTTTTTGTGCGTATTATTAACTAGTTAGTGTTTAGTAAGTCATTAGGTGATTAGTTGTTGTTTGAAATAATATTTTCTATGTTCTGTCTTCCTTTGCTCATCAACCAATGCTGGCCGGTTCAGAACGGTGCATCGCGCGGCGGATGTCCCTCCAAGTCAGAAGTAATTTTGTACGGAGTATAGTAGTCTTGCTCTTTCAGTCTCTCATACCGTTCTCTTATAGTTCTTAAACTATCAGCCGGCAAAAACAGTAATAATAGACAGTAGTCGACAGTAATCGGCTTGAGTTAACAAAAATCTATTTGAAATTTGGAACAGGAATGACCTATATCATGGGATATTCTTCTTATCTTCTTATGCTATTTTTTTCTATGATATAACATAACAATATTTTTATAATTATATTCCTGGTCTTTTCATCCTCAATTATTATCCCGTGGATAAAACATATATATGGGTGCTACATTAGAAGATATAATTTTTTTTCTTTATGATTATCCACTTATCTATCCTCCACTTCTTATCATTGAAATAAATCATGGTGAATGAATGAATGTTAAAATATTTGCAGATATACAACAAGATAATATATAAACTGAAATATGTTATGGAAACTCAATGAATGTTATAATATCCAAAGATAAACAACATGATAAGTGACAGGTATGTAACCTACTCACCATTTTCATGAGTAATCCTTCTGAACTGTATCCTCTAATCCATTTTGTTGTAACTTATCACTCAACACAAGCAACGTAGCTCACTAAGTAAACAGTATTAAGCTCACTTGGTCGCGAAGCACATGGGATTTGCATCAGGAGTCAGCAGTTGTTTTCAAATAAGTGCTCAACTCCAAATTGCACTGATCCAATACAACTTCTATTACTCAACTTCAGAACTAAACTGGCTACAATATAACTCAATTACCAACCAAAAACACAACTGAAGTCAATATATCGATTTCTACCACTTTTGCTTTCTTCAACTCAATTAGAGCTTGCTCAATCCAATTATTGTACTCTTGTAACTTTGTTGAAGTGTTGTTTTCTCGAGTTT
This sequence comes from Nilaparvata lugens, assembly GCF_014356525.2. NCBI lineage: Eukaryota > Metazoa > Arthropoda > Insecta > Hemiptera > Delphacidae > Nilaparvata > Nilaparvata lugens. Next base: position 17,596,531 of record NC_052516.1, read on the forward strand.
CCCATTTTTGGAATATCCAATATTGATTTCTATGAATAGAGTATCAAAGTCAATCTTCAAACGTTAATACTGTTGACAATAGGAATATTTTAATCGAGCCTACTTACTCTCAATATTGATTTTGCAATGAGAATACAGTAGAATAATATTCGTTTTCAAATTGGAAGCATGTTTGTTCTTAATTTTCAAATGTGATTAACAATTTTATCATCAGAATAGTGTCAGAGTAGTGTCAGAATATTATCAGTCATTTTTATCAGAATAGTAGTGTGAAGTTGAAAAATAGTGTGTAATTGCAATACTGTAGGAGAATGTAGTGTCATGAACCTTCAGTCACAGAATGTATGTTTTTAAATTAAAAGCATTTTTCTTCTAAATTTTCTAATGCGATGGACAATTTTATTATCAGAATAGTGTCAAAATATTATCAGTGATTTTTATCAGAATAGTTGTGTGTAATTGCAATAGTGTAGGAGAATGTAGTGTCATGAACCTTCAGTCACAGAATATGTGTTTTTAAATTGAAAGCATGTTTCTTCCAAATTTTCAAATGTGATCAACAATTTTATTACCAGAATAGTGTCAAAATATTATCAGTCATTTTTATCAGAGTAGTAGTGTGTAGTTGAAAAATAGTGTGTAATTGCAATAGTGTAGGAGAATGTAGTGTCATGAACCTTCAGTCACAGAATGTGTGTTTTTAAATTGAAACCATGTTTCTTCTAAATTTTCGAATTTGATGGACAATTTTATTATCAGAATAGTAGTGTGTAGTTGAAAAATAGTTTATAATTGGAATAGTGTAAGAGAATGTAGTGTCATAAACCTTTAGCGTAAGATAATGTAGTGTCGAATACCTTTAGTGTAGTGAATGATTAACTGTAGGGATGTATACCTCTAGATGTATATTGTACTCACTTGAATGACCAATTTTGAAATAACTGTGTATTATTCTAATCACTAACTTTGCTGTGGAGCAATATTAATGAAAACGGAACCAATACTGTGACAGAAATGTTCGAACAATTCTATGAAGAAAAAATGATAAATGTAACGGAAAACCACAAGTTTCAGTGAATACAGTAGGCTACTGGTATTTGATTTGAGCAGTGCTTCAACCGCAATTATTTCTATCTAGAATATTTGGTTGACTTATGATGATAATCTCGATAAAAGGATGATAACGTCTATCACTGAGTAGGATAAGTCATTTTGTATAGACAAAAATGTGATGCAAATATAACAGTTTTAGAGAACTGATAATTAAATAGTTAGTGTAACACTAGAAAGAAAATAGGAGTTCCAGAGAGGAACAAGAACAGTAAATGGAATGAAAAAAGAGCAAAAAAAGGAATGGGTTTGAGGATGCAATCAATTCACTACATTCAATTCATTATATCGAAACAAGTTATATGGAACCAGTACATACTGATAATTGTGTAATATATTAATATATACGTGATTTTTTAGTACAGTATTAGACTGAGAATGAACTATTTAGTGTGAAAAGTGGACTTGAACTGTTAATTTTAATCACTTGATTTTTAATGTGATCCTCTATTATCCTCTTCTATTTTCTAATGTGACCAAATTTATCTTCCGGAATGTATTTATTATCATCTAAACAATTATAATCGAACAATTATGAAAATAATCGAACAAATTAATTGAGGTGTGCTGCAGTTTAGGACTGTTACTGCTTTCCTCACTTCTCAAATCAACTTTGTGATCTGTATTCTATCACACGAATAAATGAATGGATGAAATTGATACTGATGAATTGATATCCATCTATCACCTTCTATCATAACCTACGAAAATAATTTACCCTTATTATAATAATTTATCTTTACAACCTACAACAACTGTTAGATTAGAATATCAACTATTCATTCATCTACTAGTATCAAACTCCAGTATCACAGTGAAATTATCACATTTCCGCGCCAATTTTCTTCCCGCAAAAATACAACATTTATTTCACGCCAATATTATTTTCCCGCTAACCCTACGCACCGCTTTCGCACCGTAAGATGAGATTTTCGCGCGTTTTCCGAAACTCGAAAATCGAGTTTCCCGTTGCGAAATCCGCGTCAGCCTATATCAGCTGTGTTCAGCTCTACGGTCGCGAGTTAACTGATTGGAAAGGGCTCGGAACGCAACAGCTGAAAACCTTGGGAAAGGGTGGGAAAAACGCCCACGCGTCCTCACGTGGTATCCTTGTGGCTGGTCCGTCTAGAGACAGCATGAATGTGAGCAATAGCATCTGAGTTAAGAAGTAACAGTCTGTCTGTCTAGAGTCAGCATGAATGTGAGGCAAGAGCATGATAGAGAAAAAAAAATTCAAATTCAAATTTATTCCACACTCATAAATACATATTGTAAGGGTTTTTTCTTTCTTATAATATGATAGAAATTCAACGATTGACTCATGAATGAATACATGAATCAACACATCAATGAAACAAAGCTCAACATGACAACACAATCCAACCAAAATGTAAAAATAATAATAGTAATAGTATACTAGCTGGCAGGCTTGCTTCGCTCGCCTTATCTGGACAGGGGGCTTCACCTCCTGGACCCCTGGCTGAATCATCCAGAGGTGAGAACAGCAGATTCTTCATCTGAGCTTGCTTGCTTCCGTAAAATACATTTTTTAGGGTCAATCCAATCACCAGTTGACTGAGACCACGCGGGAAAATTATACTCCACAAACCTTTTCATAAATCATGGATATTACAGTTTCTAGGGCTACTCTACTGGCTCAGAACTCCGGCAAACTTTGTAGTCTTAAAGTTGGGAATGATTCCCATACAGGCTTTATGATTTCAACCATATATAATGGTATATATTCCCATATATATATATACAGGCTTTAGATGACAATAAGATAAAAATATATGTATTGAAAAACCAATGGAAAATTAGATAGAACCACATATCAAACCCTGTTTGTTCACTAAGTCTATGATACAACAAACTTTAGTGGAAGAATGTGAATTTAATACTCAGTGCCGGTTGCACAATAGCCGGTTAAGTTTTAATCGTGATTAATTCCACGAGAACTAGTCAGAGAACCCGTCTTTTCAGAGAAGACTTCTCTGATTGGTTCTCGTGAAATTAACCACGATTAAAATTCAACCGGTCCTAAATTTTTCAGCTAATTATCAAACAATTTATCCATAGACAATAGATAAAATCCATGTGAAAGCAACAGGCAGTCGGCCAAGACAGCTTTCAAGTTCTTAATGAAATTTATGAACATTCCGAGAAGAACACGAGAGAATTGTCAGTGCAGTTTAATGTCAATCAATCTATTATTTGAAGGATACTAAAAGAGCAACAATTACATACATACCACCTCCAGAAAGTTCATACTCTATTGCCACGAGACTGTATTCCCCGTGCTGGTATTTGCCGATGGTTTTTAGTAAAACTTGTTTACCCAAACTTTTTAACAACCGATTTATTTACCGACGAGGCACACTTTTCAAGAACAGCTATCGTTAACGTCCACAACTAACATATTTGGGCAGCTGAGAATCCTCATGCCATCAATCCTAATCTTCCACAACATCAGTTTTCAGTAAACATTTGGGCAGCAATCATAGGAGATCATCTACTTCTGTTCGAGCTTCCTCCCAGGCTTAATGGCATAATCTACTAGTCTTTTGGTATAATTTTAATGTCATTTAGATATGCTACTTTCATATAAAAAAACTTTTCATAAAAACCGAATATTTTATTTGCAATCAGCTACAACTTATGAGTTATTAGTTCTTTCCTCATAAAACAGCAAATTTTTGTGGTGTAATGTACTACATATGATCCTTTATGTAGGATAGAATACCTTTGATCCAACTTTTATTCAAATTTAGTTTACAAAGCATTCTTTTCAGAATTGAATTCTCTACAATTTTTATTGCAAAAAATTATTTGTTTACTGGTCATTAAAGAAAGTTATTGGGCATCAAACGTAGAAGATGCGTCTGTGTTTTTCTACTTAAATTTTTTGCATATTTCAACTTTTTTCTCAAAAACTACTCACACTACAGCTTCCAGACTAGTTTTATTCAATTTTTCAGATATTTTTCCATATTAATCCAGCATAAGTTTATCAAAAACTAGTCCCCAAACAATTCAGCATCAGTGTATTTCACCAGAGGAACTGAATTGCGGGCGAAATCTTTCACCCTGTATAGCTCGCTAATGAAGCGTTTATGGATATATGTTTATAGGAACTTTTTTTCTCATTTTTACCTCTACTATCACGTATTAAAATATTTTACCATAATTATGAATCACCCTGTATAATGGTATATATTCCCATATATACAGGCTTTAGATGACAATTAGATAAAAATATATGTTTTAAAAAACCAATGGAAAATTAGATAGAACCACATATCCAACCCTGTTTGTTCACTAAGTCTATGATACAACAAACTTTAGTGGAGGAATGTGAATTTAATACTCAGTGCCGGTTGCACAATAGCCGGTTAAGTTTTAATCGTGATTAATTCCACGAGAACTAGTCAGAGAACCCGTCTTTTCAGAGAAGACTTCTCTGATTGGTTCTCGTGAAATTAACCACGATTAAAATTCAACCGGCGTTTGTGCAATCGGTCCTCAGTTTTTCAGCTATTTATCAATCAATTTATCCATAGACAATAGATAAAATCCATGTGAAAACAACAGGCAGTCGGCCAAGACAGCTTTCAAGTTCTTGAGCTTGATTCAAATTATTTTGATAAACATTTGAAACAACATTCAATTGTAACCTGGATTGAGAATCAGAGAGGTTGGATTGTTGAACGTGACTAGGACCAGAGAATACAACAGTTTTCTTATTAGCCGCAGTATACAGCAGTATCATATAGTAGTTTTCTCTGCTAGGACCTATTCCTAGAATTGGATTTCATTCTTAAATTAGTCGATGCCAATTCTACAAACTGGAATCCTATTGTCTTTTTGAAAACCTAGTTTTCTCTGCTAGGACCTAGTCCTAGAGTTGAATTTCATTTTTAAATTAGTCAAAGTCAATTCCACAAACTGGAAACCCATTGTCTTTTTGGAAACCTAGTTTTCTCTGCTAGGACCTAGTCCTAGAGTTTAATTTCTCTCTTATATTAGTCAATGTCAATTCTACAAACTGGTAACCTATTGTCTTCTTGGAAACCTAGTTTTCTCTGCTTGGACCTAGTCCTAGAAATTAATTTCATTTTTAAATTAGTCAATGTCAAAATTCTACAAACTGGAAATCTATTGTCTTTTTGGAAACCTAGTTTCCTCTGCTAGGACCTAGTCCCAGAGTTGAATTTCATTCTTAAATTAGTCAATGTCAATTCTACAAACTGGAAACCTAGTTTTCTCTGCTAGGACCTAGTCCCAGAGTTGAATTTCATTCTTAAATTAGTCAATGTCAATTCTACTTACTGGAAACCTATTGTCTTTTTGGAAACCTAGTTTCCTCTGCTAGGACATAGTCCTAGAGTTTAATTTCATTCTTATATTAGTCTATATCAATTCTACAAACTGGAAACCTAGTTTTCTCTGCTAGGACCTAGTCCCAGAGTTGAATTTCATTCTTAATTAGTCAATGTCAATTCTACTTACTGGAAACCTATTGTCTTTTTGGAAACCTAGTTTCCTCTGCTAGGACATAGTCCTAGAGTTTAATTCCACTCTTATATTAGTCAATGTCAATTCTACAAACTGGAAACCTATTGTCTTCTTGGAAACCTATTTTTTGCTTCAACTTCCTGATTGAAATGGTCTATATCAGAACCCTGCAGGACACATTCGGCATAATGGCGCCAAACAACACACTCCCATCTGTATTTCTTCTGCCAGTCGAATATGAATTTCTGATAGGGACTGTAACCGGCTGGTGCCTTGTCTAGTTTGAGAACTTGGCACCACTTGAATTTACACGGATCGGAGCATTCGCCATTCATGCAGTTCAACTCTTCTTCACAGTCCCAGCTGCTGGTGCAAGATTCTCCTGTAATCCACAAAAAATTTAAATGCTGATTTTCCTAGATAATCGTATCTATAGGAAACAATCGACATGGCAGAAAGATTAAAAGGTTTCATCTCCAACACTGAAATAAGGAATATTCTTGTAAGTTTTTGATAAATCTAGTAAAGGTTCCTACGGCAGAAGATTGATGCATATGTGACATCAATCAATCCACAATCCATCAGTTTTTGTTGAAAATGACATGTCTTCTGTACAGATTCATTTTTCTTAGAATATAATTTAAAGAATTGGTTCTTATTTGATTTGAATGGTTTGTGGATTAACTCATGTTTCAAACGGAGCGGTTTTTGCAGGTGGAACCGTCATCAGATTGATCAATAACTCCAAAGACTATTTCTTATGTGTGTTGGAGATTAGAACTTTCTCTCATTCTCATCATCAGTGTTCTGCTGTTGGGCTGTTCCATACATGATTCCTCCTTCTCCATTCCTCTCTATCCTCGTCCTGTGCTACCCTCTTCAGCATGAAGATTGTTTTTTCATGTCGATTGTTTTCTATAAAATCGTTTAATCTTATGAAATTATTGAAATAGTTTTTAGTAGTTATCTATTTGGTTACATTATACAGGTTACATTATATTACATAATATCTTCTAAATGGTTTGAGATATCGATATGCGGCTTTTGCCATTCATTTTTTCTTTAAATTTCGTATTGAAATTATGTATCGCATGACAACCTTCCAATTTGAAAAAATAAAGTTGCATTCAATATGGCAGATCCAGGATGGCGGACCAGATTTTTGAAGTCATAGTAAAGTAGTATTCTCAATTTTAGTAGGATCCCCAATCACACCCACCGTCAAATTACCTTTGTTTATGAGATATTAAGCCGTTCTCGGACTTTTCACCCATCCTTTATATCTAATAGTATAGTTAGTTCAGTAGTATAGTTCTTCCAGTAGTATAGTTGGTTTAATATATATTCAGTAGTTTTCACTTTACCTAAGCCGGACAAATCGTCCTTGACTTGGCTATCGTCGATGCGGTTGGTGACGCAAATTGGTTGATGGTTGTTCATAACTTTGCATTCGGCATCATCCTGTTGGTCGGAGCAGTTGAGTTGATGACAGGCATCTTTACAGGCTCCATAATATATGCACCATTTTGTCTCCTGACAATCCTTATGCACAGTACATCCCGAAACGAGATTTACATTTTGTTCATTCAATTAATCCATAATGAGATGAAGGAAAGATGCGTTGATATAATAAAAATATCGGAAATGCGTTAAATATTGGGAGGTCAGGCCAATGGAAGCTTTTAGAACGAGCGGGACTGAATGGACTGGAGTTAGAAACAGAGCATTCTTAGAGAGAATGACGGCATACTGGCAGGAGAAAAAACGGAGAATATCTAGAAATTTGGTTCATAGACGTATTTAGCGACTTCCACTATGGAAGCTAGACGCGAATAATGATTATAATGAAGGAAATGATTGTCTTATACACACGTACGGGATAGGAAATTTTCGAATGACGCATCATCACGTCTAAACTACTGAACTGATCAACTTGAAATTTGGATGTAGATTCATAATTTACCGAGGATGGTTACAGGCCTATTTTCAATTTCTTTGAGGTTTCAGTAGGTTAAGTTTCCAGTTTGTCAAGTTTCTAATTGGACCCTTGCGGAGCACGGGTTACCTGCTAGTCTAATATGATAGAGAAAAGAATCGTCTGAAACATGCACTGGATAGGAAATACACGAGTGACTCATCATCACATGTGAACTACTGAACTGAAATTTTACATGTAGATTCTTAATTTACCGAGGCTGGTTACAGGCCTATTTTAAATTGATCAAGATTTCATTACGTCAAGTTTTCAGTTTATCAAGTTTTTAATCAGACCCTTGCGGAGCACAGGTTACCTGCTAGTCTATAACAATGGTATAACAATGGAAAGAATCGTCTGAAACATGTACGGGATAGGAAATACATGTGTGACGCATCATCACATCTGAACTACTGAACTGATCAACTTGAAATTTTGCATGTAGATTCTTAATTTACCGAGGCTGGTTACAGGCCTATTTTTAGATCTTTGAGTTTTCAGTAGGTCGTGTTTCCAGTTTGTGAAGTTTCCAATTAATCCCTTCCGGAGCACGGATCACCTGCTAGTATAACGATGGTAGTGTATCACAGTCATTCACACAGTCACCATTGAAACTTCAGCCACTCTTAAAACCTTTCACCTTTTGGAGAGCGTTAATGTTGTTTACATAGTTTGCTGACATTTTACCTCCAACTTCTCGTAGTTTTTCATCTATTTCCAGCTCCGCCGGAGTCCTGCAGAACGGTTTATGGTCCCTCACCACACAGACTCCATCTGGAGGCTTGATCGACTCACTTAGAAGGAGAAGAAGACGAATAAGAAGAAGAAGAAGAAGAAGAAGAAGAAGAAGAAGAAGAAGAAGAAGAAGAAGAAGAAGAAGGAGAAGAAGAAGAAGAAGGAGGAGGAGAAGAAGAAGAAGGAGGAGAAGAAGAAGAAAAAGAACCAGCAGTTTGGGACAGGGCAGATCACACTTGTTATCGTAGCACCATTGGTTCTTGTCACATTCGTGGCTACCACGGCATGCTAGATCAATATAAAAAATATTATCACCAGGTTGCACAAAAGTCTGTTAACTGTTGATACCGATTAAATGTCACGAGAACCAATCAGATAAGCCTCCTTCCAGAAAAATCTTCTATGATTGGTTATCCTGAAATTTAATCGTGATTAAAATTCAGCAGGCTTCTGTGCAACTGGGCGTATATGTTGTAACTCTCAACTTTCTCCACACATGTGAGAAGTTGCGTGTATTTTTGGCTTCAATTTTCCTGGAACGTTATTAAATTTGTGATATTTGAGTGTAATGTATGACTATAATTTACCGAGTGTATTATAGATTTTCCGGGATAACTTGAATCACAGCTAAGTTTATAGAAGGCAGTGGAAACGGAGAATTGGCAACATCTTCAATGATTTTATAACGTGAATCCCACTGTAGTGAGGTCCATGTTGGAGTATTGGCAACAACAGTATCTGAAATGAAAAATATAATATAATATGAATAGACCATTTGGAAAGAAGAAACAAACGATGACATTTTACATCAACAATGACGGAATAGATCGTTTAATTAACTAGAAAGCACAATTTTTACTTTCCTTGCCCTATTACCATAGGTAAGGAAAGTATTGCTTTCCGAAAAAAATTAACGTTCCGCCATTTGTAAATGTCTATACGTTTCGAGGTCCCCTGAATCCAAAAAAATGGTTTTTGGGTATTGGTCTGTATGTGTGTGTGTGTGTGTGTGTGTGTGTGTGTGTTGTGTGTGTGTGTGTGTGTGTGTGTGTGTGTGTGTGTGTGTGTGTGTGTGTGTGTGTGAAATTTGAAACTTGAGGTCCTTTCCCTATATGGATCCGACACGAACAATTTCGTTCAAATGCAATCCAAGATGGCGGCTAAAATGGCGAAGATGTTGTCAAAAACAGGGTTTTTCGCGATTTTCTCGAAAATGGCTCCAACGATTTTGATCAAATTCACACCTAGAAATTTCATTGATAAGCTCTATCGACTGCCACAAGTCTCATATCTTTAAAAAATACAGGAGCTTCGCCCCATCTAGGTAAAGTTTGATTTTAGATTCCCAAATATCAGGCTTCAGATACAGTTTGAACAAAAAATTCCAAATGGAACAGATTGAGCATGAAAATCTCTACAATTAATGTTCACTAACATTTTCACCTTAAATTTAAAATAAGCTCGAAATTCGAGACAATTTTATTATTCCAATTGCAAACTGTTGGCAATTGTTGATTCTATTTAACCATTCACTATGAAGAGATAGCAGATCTCGTGTGTCTCCAGCGTTATAGTCCTGTCACCAGCTGGCTTAGATCTTTGAATAGTAGACTTGAGATGGGCGGGAACACTAGCGTCAGGTGATTAATTTTCATAACGGCAAGGAAAGTTGTGTGAGTGCTCCACACCAGATTTTTCATATTGAATCAGATATACCGGGATAGCTTGAATCACAGCTGAGTTCTACAGAAGGCAGAGGAGACCGAAAATTGGCAACTTCATCCTAACATCTTCAATGATATTATTTTATGACGTGAATCCCACTATAGTCTGGTCCATGTTATAATAGCAGTGGATAGAGATAGAAGAACAGCGTTTCCGATTCTCTACCTTATAATTCTAAATTGTTGAAGAAAGATTTGGCAACATTGCACAGCTAGAAAGGTGAAGCGCTATCTGCTTTGTAGAATGATAGACAAGCATAGCAGCACCAATGTTAATCAAATTCTGTCATTTTAACGTAAACATCACTATATATTTAATATTAGTATTTTCTTTCTCGCTTTGCTCTGTTGCCAGATCATCCTTTAACAATGTAGAATTGATAACTAATTAACAAAATATTTCATGAAATATGATTAATTGCTTAATGAAATATAATATTGATTATTTTAAACGAACGAGGATGAACAGCTAATATTACATCAATGAAGCTGTATCAGCTACCGTCTGTAGAAGGCATTGACAAGACTGAGGATCGGCAACGTTGTTCTCCTATCTTTCTCCACTGTCATTATAACGTGGACCTCACTATAGCTGATTATCGAGTTCCCTGTACTTGTTCTTCCTCTAGTTCAGCTGGGGTTTTGCAGACAGGTTGATGTTCCCTGACGACACACACTCCAGCTGGTAGCTTGATACTCTCACAATGCAGCATTGATAATGCACATGGCAGGTCACATTTATTGTCATAGCACCATTGGTTAGCATCACACTCGTGGCTTCCGTGGCATGCTGTCAAAATTATTCAGTGGAATAATTAATAGAATTAACTCAAATATTCATAGAATAAGATCATAGTACCCATTTTCGATTTTTTTTAAATATTGAATAACCGATTGAAAACACAAATTAAAACTGTTATTCATATTTTAAAAATTCAAAAAGCGTGATTTTGGAAATAAGGGCTATAAGCCTGTTTCCCATTTCCAATCATTTTATGATTATGTCTTTTCGTCTCTGTTGACTAAAATAAAAATAGATGAAGAAAAAAAGGATTCTCATTCAGGGTATAAGCGGAATAAGTTGATATCCAACTTGGATATTAGAGAACAACTGAATAATAATCTATATATAAAAGCGGAATGGCACTCACTCATTGACTGACTGACTGACTGACCGGACCAAAAACGTTCAAATTTGGTAGGTATGTTCAGTTGGCCCTTTAGAGGCGCACTAAGAAATCTTTTGGCAATATTTCAACTCTAAGGGTGGTTTTTAAGGGTTCAAAGTTCGTCTTTCAGCATGCATATTCTTCTTATTCTCTTGATTATAATTGGAAAAAGGCCATACCATATGTTAATATAGAACTATAATCTAGAGAGAGTACCTCTTCGAAACAGTTGTTAACTGATAAATAAATTGATAATTTTGTCAGGTTGGCATTAAGTTGAGTTGACTTTGTTAGGTTGGCACCAAGTTGAAGATTGAAATGCATTTATCGCAGAAAAATTGATTTTGCACTGCTACTACAATCAGAGCTATTCCTGGGAATATTATAATACTAGCCGTCAGGCTCGCTTCGCTCGCCATACCCGTTTAGCCAGACGTTTAGTCTGGACCCCCGACTGCATCGTCCTAACATGATAAAAATTCAGGCGAGCGAAGCGAGCCTGCTGATCTCATTCTTAGACGATTCAGTCGGGGGTCCAGGGGGTGGAGCCCCCTTGCTTGACGGATATGGCGAGCTGTACTCTCAGCCCAACTAAATATTAAAAATATTGAGGACAACTAAATATTAATACTGTATTCACAGTGCAAATAATATATACGACAATCATGAGAAGAAGCATGTAGTGTCACTTAACATGGGAACAAGCAAAGATGTACTATACACTCTATGTAAAAATTGAGTGAAACTAATTTAGAACTTTCAACTCGATCATTATCACTATTCGCAATAGGAATGTCAATTCTGCTTGTCGGTTTCTCAATATCAGGCTCAAGGGTTCTATGGATTTTGGGATTATCCAATGTCATTTCCAATCATGAATCTTTCTATAAAGGTGTGAAAAATTCTGTTCATTGCTTGGCTGATCAACTTATCTCAATTTCAAGTAGGATCGAACATCGTTTTCATCATAATAAAAATATAGTATTGATTTAATAACGATCGACCGAAACTGTAAGTTCAAAGTAAATCTTACTATGAAAAAAACCTCAAATTTTGAATCAAGAACTCGATGCTTTTCATTCAATCAAATACTGATAATTCTAAGTCTATTACATTTTATGTTCATATCTCTCGAGATGTCGGCCAGCATAAAAATTGATTGTTCTCACATTGAAAAAAACGGAAAATTGAGAGTTGAGTGGAAATTCGAGTCATACTGCCTGCAGCATCTAGGAAGAGGGTTTTCAATTAAGACAACGAATAGTTCCTGTGTTCACCGTTAGAGCTCAGTCAACTACACTCTCAATACAAGGCTGGTGATTGTCACAAAGTAGAAGGAATTCTCTTATAGGAATACTCCACAGTAATTCTGTATAAGGAATACTCTTTCTTCTCTGTGTGATTGTCTAATCAAGCCGCAATTGTTTACCTGGAAGTGAAACCTTGGAACAGCTTCCAACACTATTAATCTAGAGTGTAGTAAGGGATGTTGGAATTGGCAAATAGAGAAATCATACTTACACAAAACATCTGACAGATCCAACATTTCTGGCTCTATATCTCATATAGATTCCCAGGTACACCTGACAACAATGCTCCTTGTATTGTGAAAAACACCTAATTCTCAGCTTCAACCATAATCACCAACTACATAGTCTTCACATTGATATTTCGCACAATGACATAAGTTCATAAGATTATGTTCTATGGGAATCACCCGTTAGATGCGCTTCATTTAAGTATTTCCTAGTGGAGAGGCGCGCTTAAGGACACCTCAAGGATCAAAATTTTAAACACTTATAACTTCTGACACAATGGTCAGATTTCATCGTTCTCCACTTCATTCTTCTCAGCTCGTCAAGGCGGTACAAAATCATGCATCATAAGTCAAATTCGGTCGAAAAGTGGAAAATTTATTGTTGAGTGTACTAAAGCCCATATTCCAATACACAAAAAATGGCCAATTTCTATATTCAAAGCTATGAATATCTCGGTAACCCCTTATTATAAAAATCATTGCTTGGTCTTGAAATGTACAATAACGGGCTAGAGAAACACATATGCACATCATGTGTATGATAAGTTATGTTCAGTCTAATAGAATCTATAAGGATGGAAAAATAAACATTTTGTTAATAACTTTGGTGTAAACGCAGCTAGGCTAACAGCAAGTAAACAAACATTTCATCAAGACTCAATGGCCGCGTGTCCCGAACTCTATAAACCTTGCTGGAACTAGTAGCCTACAATCAACGTTGAATTTCTATGGTGAGAATCACTGTATATTGTCAGCATTCCTTATCAACAACATTAATGCTTCTCATTAACAATTTCTACCTACAACATGATCATACTGACCTTCGGTACGATAGATAGTTCTTGTAGATTTTTTTCTCATTATTTTGAGTTTAATAGTTGTTACTAAATTATAGATTATTGAGTTGAGTGAATATTGTTTATTATGAATTATCTACGAATCATCTATGAATTGAACTATGAATTGGATGAATGTAGAATCTATTTCTCATTTTAGATTCCAGATCATTCAAATTTCAAATAATAAGAAAACTGAATTGAAACGTACGTTTTCCAAGCAGAAACTCTTCATCAAATTATGGAGATGTTGATGGTAGATGGATTATCAATATGAATACGACAAGTTGTTGATATGATTTCAGAAGTGTAGTTATCTGGAAGTACAATAAATCTCGTGATTACAAGGTATTGAGTCAAATAATTGAATATATGTTATTGGAGTGTGTTCGAAATTATTACATTTCTATTTTGCGTAAACCTTTTTTTTCGAGTAACTTTCCCAAATTCTACAAGCACCATGCAATCACTTTTGTTTCTAAGTGGTGGAGTATACAATTCACTATATGTAACTATTTTAGTGATACATTATTTCTCGACCCAAATACAGATCCATGAGGTCTATATGGGCGATCAACAAATGTTTGTATACTATATTCTTGTTTTGTTGAATAAAGAGTTTGAATCATTAATTATCACTTGTTAATTTTCGCCATGTCATCAGAGAGAATTTAATTCCTGGTGTTCCATCTTTCCAAGAGTCTAGACTGAGATACAGTATCAAAGGCTTTTGCCGAGTCCAAGAAAGTAGTCATGGTTTTCTTTCCATTCTTAAAATTATTAGTTATTATCTCGAGTAACCGAGGTATGTCATCTTCTGCCGATTTTCAAGATTCAAATCCATACTGACTTTTATTGAATCTGTTCAAGAAGCTTACAAGTCTTCTTGAAATTATTTCTTCTATTACTTCAGCCAAATTATTGATCAGACTGACTGGGCTATAGTTTGTAGGATTTGTTGGATCACCTGACTCATGAAAAGGTTCTACTTTGGCGACTTATTTTGGAAAATGACCTATAGGAAAACATTTATTTATTATAGTTCTAAGAGGCTCTTTAATTTGAGTAGCCATATTCTTTCAGGCAGAGTGGACTCGAACTATCAACTCCTGGAGAAGAATTACTTTTCAGAAACATTATTTGTGTATTGTGTCCAATATTTCATCATTATCAGTCTCAGTCAAAAATGAAAGAAACTATGTAAAAGTGTTATCGATTTAACTTATGAGTTCGTGCCCTAGGATTATGATTTATCATTTTATTTTCATGTGATTTGACCTAAATGCGAAAAATAATGTTTAAAACTTCTGCGTTCATGCAGGGTATCAGGTGATTGATACATTTGCATGTTTTTCAGTGTTTTCTCTTCCATTAACACTCAATGGAAATATTGAACCCTACTCCAACACTGCAAAGTATTGATAATTTATTATAAGTAATATTGTCAATTCTTTTCTTTCAAAAAGAAAACATCTCTGATGGAATGTATACTTACTAAATGTATACTTAATGCATACATTATTTATCAAAAAAGTAATTTTCAATCAATTGTGGAAGAATATTGATTCATAATCTCCAAGATTCCATTCTATTATTTGTTCAATTAGACTATTGAATTTGTCGTTCCAATCACGTGTGAAACTCGGAAATTGACTTATGGAACAGTTAAAAAATTCAAATTTTTCAATTGAAGATTAGAGGGAAGAATTCAACTAGAACATCGAATATACAAGGTTGTAGTCTTGGGTCGAATAACTCTGGTAATTGAACTCTACAAAAGGTAATTGAAAACTCTAGTAAAATGTTATTCCTTTCAAATAGCTCCTCTACTTGTGTTATGCAAGAATTGACAGGGAAAATTGGAATCTTATTTTTAATTGAATTTTCTCTACACTTGATTGAAATGGTCTTTCGAGAGTTATTGGAATGTGGCGTATTATTGGTAAATAATCGAAAGAACTGTCTACATAGTAAGTAGTAAAAACTGCTTCTTTCAGATAAGTTAACTTCGATACTTCATTAATAATGGTGAGTTGTCATTTCAACATTGATTTCTACATTTTTTAAGGAGAATAAATTAACAATATCAATGGGTTAATTACGAGTGGTGGAATATTTATCATAGAGAGGCTTTTTTCAAACTTTTTTCACTTTAATAGGTACACTTTACGATTGGTACAGTTCATAATGGAGTTGTTCTTCCCCAATCATATTCATATGATTTGTAATTGTATCAATAAATAAATAATAAACTCACATATTAGTTGATGTTAATGTTTCTTATCCATTAAGATAAATGAATTTGAATAGACTTTTTGTGTAGTTGAGAAGTTGATATTGTGGTAATTATTCATATTGAATGAAAAAGACTAAGAAATTGACAAAAACCACAGATTCATTGATACTTAGAGAGACCGGTTTCGGTTATTACACCAATGTAAATCTCTGATAAACTCCGAGATGTTTATCAGAGATTGACAATGGTGTAATAACCGAAACCGGTCTTTCTAAGTATCAATAAATCTGTGGTTTTTGACAATTTCTTAGTCTTTTTCATTCAATTTGAATAGATGATGAAAATGAAACATCCTGTTACAAAATAAAATATATGGAACCTTTGAAATAATGATATAATTTTTGTAATAGGCCGATATTGAATCATTGATTGTGAGATTTTCAATAGAATCTGAAAAATTACTTCTACTTGCAGATATTCCTATCATCCTCTTCATTTCTGCAATTATTCATATTCATATGGCTGATGGCTCATCAGTTGTATGCGACAAATGCTCTCCCATCTCCTAGAACTGATCCACGTGTTAACAGACTTCGAAACTTTCGAAACACACGTGAGTTCAAGCTTGATGTATTTCTTCAAGGAATATCACACTATTTGTATTAATTCCAACAAATAATTTTCATTAATCTTCTGGAATTGAGACAAGGTCCATCGAGAAAGGCAGAGACACCAATGTTAATTATCATAGAGTAGCCATAAAAAAAGACTAAAGATGGAATCGAACTCCTAAGCACATCAACCTTATCAACCTTTCGTTGGCCAGTCCAGTATGCTCACAACTGAGGAGCCACTGATAATAATTATTATGATGATAAGAATTATTCTGATGATGAAATGCTTGATCGGGGTCTTTTCGAGGTAACTGTAGAAAAAGTATATTAAATATCCTTTAAAATATAATTTTTTCATTATTTAACCAGTAAATTCTAATAAATTTTATTCTTCGAAAGTAAAATTGGAATTTCACTATAGTTATAATAATAATAACTTTGAGAGTGAAGCCCACATGAGCTCTTAGGATTGTGCGTGGGTGATGAGTGAGAGGGATGATGATGAGAGATGACAACTACTCTTCAAGTAGCCCATACCGACGGCTTATCGTCTCCTCCGAAGACGGGACTCTGATTAATAAGTTCATTTTCATTTTATTTGATAAGTGATAATTTTAGTATGGTTTTCACAGTGGAAACTTCAATTCCTATTTTTAGAATTTGCTTTGTTTCAGCCTGCGATAACATTGATGTCTGCAGGGAAATAGGAATATGCCGCAAGGGCGCGGTTTGTGAGGAGGGATTATGCAATTGCGTTTAACCCTGAATCGAGTTATAGAGTTGAAAACCATCAGCCAGTCTGTTATTCAAGAGAGTTCAAATCCAACATTTGAATACTTCTCAACTGAGTATGTTGTCCTCTCCCAATAATTTATTGTATGGATATGTTTCTGATGAATAAAATGATTATTTTCATGAGTTATTGATTTTTATTCTTCTCATAGATTGAACAAATCTCAAACTAGAACAACCATATATACATATCGTCTTCATCCAAGATTCAAATTTTATTCATTCTCAGTTGTGGAGAAGGTCATCTTATCAGAATTAGAACACACCCAAGAATAAACTGCTCACTTTGAGACTCCCTGCTTTTTCATTCAGGAGTTAGAGGTGTACATTATTCAGTTTTTACAATTCTCTCATATATCAGAGCAAAGAACTGCATTGTTCCATGATTAAGCCTGGTTGTACATAAATCATGCTCCTTTTTATAGTAGTTGATGTAGAATATTATTAATTCAATTCAATTAAGGACAGCTTCAGCTCCAGAGGCATGTGAATCCTTCGCGGCTTAATTAGGTTACATCTTTTTCAGCCTAATATATGGTGATATTACTATGGAATGCATATTCCTCTGTTAAATTCAAATCAATAGATGTAAATCATCATCCATCCATTCATTCTCAGCATCTCTATTTATAAGATACCGCTGCGATTCGCATCACGGCGACTGTGAACATTTCAATCATTCAACTTCGAGTTAAAAAATTCTGCTGTCATGCCAGTCGCAATCAGTGAGGATAGAATGTAATACTCTAATACATTCAATACTCACTGGTCGCAATATTGTGCAAAAAGCTTGAGTATAGAAGTAGTTCATTGAGTTAATTACGTTTAATTAACCTCGGGGAATTGATCTAGAACAGATCAGTCATAGTGTTGGTTAGTGGAATCTAACTGTATCATGAAATCCATACTATATATGGAAAATTAGTCTCGGAATATCGTAGAAGATAAAATCATAATCTTATTGAATTGGGAAGCTTTAGGAAGTTTGAAAAGCCTTTTTCACTTTCCTTGCCCTATTACCATAGGTGAGGAAAGTATTGCTTTGCGAAAAAAATTAAAGTACCCCAATTTCTAAATTTCTATACGTTTCAAGGTCCCCTGAGTCCAAGAAAATGGTTTTTAGGTATTGGTCTGTATGTGTGTGTGTGTGTGTGTGTGTGTGTGTGTTGTGTGTGTGTGTGTGTGTGTGTGTGTGTGTGTGTGTGTGTGTGTGTTGTGTGTGTGTGTGTGTGTTGTGTGTGTGTGTGTGTTGTGTGTGTGTGTGTGTGTGTGTGTGTGTGTGTGTGTGTGTGTGTGTGTGTGTGAGTGTATGTGCGTCTGTGTACACGATATCTCATCTCCCAATTAACGGAATGACTTGAGATTTGGAATTTAAGGTCCTTACAAAATAAGGATTCGACACGACCAATTTCGATCAAATGCAATTCAAGATGGCGGCTGAAATGGCGATGGTGTTGTCAAAAACAGGGTTTTTCGCGATTTTCTCGAAAACGGCTCCAACGATTTTGATTAAATTCATACCTAGAATAGTCATTGATAAGCTCTATCAACTGCCACGAGTCCCATATCTGTAAAAATTTCAGAAGCTCCACCCCATCTATGCAAAGTTCGATTTGAGATTCTCAATTATCAGGCTTCAGATAAAATTTTAACAAAAAAAATCAAGTGGAAAAGATTGAGCATGAAAATATCTACAATTAATGTTGAGTAACATTTTCACCTTAAATTGAAAATAAGCTCGAAATTCGAGAAAATGAGATTATCCAATTGCAAACTGTTGGCAACTGTTGATTCTATAAAATGTTTCACTATGAAGAGATAGCAGACCTCGTATGTCTCCAGCGTTATTGTCCTGTCACCAGCTGACTCAGATCTTTGTTTATAAGTAGCCTTGAGATGCTCGGGAACACTAGCGTCAGGTGATCAATTCTCATAACGGCATGGAAAGTTGTGTGAGTGCCCCACACCAGATTTTTCAAATAGTTATCAAATTTGAAGTAGTTAAGTGCATATAAACTTCAAGGAAGTGACATATAACAGATCATAGTCATAGTTGACCCCTTGATGGTTAGTGGAATTTACCTGTATTATGAAATCCAAACTTTGGCGAAGAGAAGGAATGGATTAAACATTAACTTCCAGTTTTCCAGTCTTCAGCTCCAAAGAAGGAGGAAAAATTGAGATGCTTAAATAAAGTGCTCCTTCGTTTTATATCAAATTTCATGTTTGTAATGTTTTTTGTTGTAATGATGTTTGTTACACATTTGTCTTAATTATGTTGTATTTTGGCAAAATAATAAAATATTCTAAAAAATATTCATCTAAATCTCTTTCCTTCGTTACAAAACACTTTGTGACAATATATAGTTTTTAAATTTGAGATTTCAGCCTTAAATCTAAAATTTCAACATTCTTCTTCATCTATTTTATTAATGGCACAAATGTTTTCATCATAGCACAGCTATCATTTAGTGGCATCAATTGATGTTGATTAAAGCATCAATTAACCTAATCTCCAATAGGAATTACTCGTTCGGTTAACAACTCTGTTTTTCTAATTCAAAACATTAAGCATCTTATTTCGCCGAGCAAAATATTTCACTACATCCACCTAGCTGCTCAACTGCCCCGACCACACGCGTAGGGTACGCACAAAGGTGCGTACAGACTTTCGCTCTTCTCCGCAACCGAACGTCACTCGAGCAGAGCGATTGATGATCGACCGGGAAGCAAGAGTGGAACGCCAGAAGAGCGTGTAACAGAGGTCGAGCTTGGCAAGCTCCTAGGTCGAACTAACCAATAGTTGCGCATGCGTGGTCAACGTGTTTGTTTGTAATGTTTGTTAATAGTTACGATCTCTGTGTTAGCAAATAAAAATATAAATATAAATAATTAATTATCAAATCGAATAATATAAAGTTATAAAAGCATTTATAATAATAGGTACCGGCATATTAGCATTTAGAAGAAAGAAACCGAACCCCCAATCAAGCATTTAAACTTTTGAAACATTGACAGACATTACCTTTTATAATTAAACATTCAAATAAATAAAATAATCATAATATCCATTATAGATTTATTATATATACATAATGTATTATTAGGCTACCCAGGAATCCCCTGGTCAGAATATTTTATTCAGTTTTGTCACCCGATCAGCTGGATTGAACGTTTCACATTTGTGAGGTTAGGTTGTAGCGAAGTCAACAATAAGAAAAGAGCAGATCAATCATCCTTCGAACATATTTTGAACCTCAATCGAACCCTTGCGTAACATCTCGTGTAACGTTCATAATTGGAGTGATTGAGGAGTGAGTGTGGAGCGAGCGGGGAGCATTTTGAAGGCGCGTATATCTGTACACACCTTGAGACTAGCCAAAACCTATAATGACAATTTCGACTAAATTGATTATTAGATTTCAGTAAAAGAAGTAAGTCGTCAACAAGGGGGTATAAGTAGTATAGAGAAATACCAATGAAGTAATTTCATATAAAAATTGGTTGAAAGAAAAGTAGGAAATAAGAAGAATTCATGGCCCCATATGCGAAAATGGAGAGTGGAGAATCAGAAGCAATGTAGAGATAAGTAACATTCTGCGGAGAGATATATTACGATTCATAAAGTCTAAGAGAATCAGCTGGCTGGGACATGTAATAGAGAATTATAGGATGCAGAGGCAGACGCTTGATGGAAGAATGGAGGGAACGAGGAAAAGAGGTCGCCCGAGAACATGTTGGATGCAGGAAGTGGAAAAAGATCTAGTGAGGAACTGGAAGAGACTGGCTAATGAGGGAAATGAATGGAGGTTTAATTGTTGAGGAGGCCAAGGTCCACGCAGGGCTGTAGCGCTTTGTAAGTAATTTCATATGACAAATTGGGATTTTATAACAAAATTCTCAATCAAGAGTATTCTTTAGTTTACTATTAATAGGTTCAAGAGATCATCACTCGATTCAGTCACTTCGAGCTTGAATTAGGTACTTCATCAATTGATAACAGGAAATCATGTATTATGCTATCATGCATCAAAGTTAGTAGACAAAAGGTTGGTCACTCATCTATAGTATTTTAGTTGAAATGCAATTGGAGTAGGGGAACTGCAGTCGTGACGTAGGCTGTAGTACAGAGTAGGCAGAATATCGCATTCTTGAGAATCATACGGTGACGTATAGTCAAATTATATAACCCAAAAACATTTTCTGACATGCAAGATTTCTGTTTCTGCATTACAATAATTATCAAAACATTTGAATAATACAAGTATTTTGCCATATAAAAGCAAAAACCACACTTCCTAACCTTCCCTTTCAAATCCTTAAGGTTTCTTCATCTTTTAGTTCGTGTTTATATTTTGTAGTTTGGCTATACATCAGCTTGTGAATTTCGGGGATGAGATATTTTGATTCTCGTAGAACATGTGCTCGATACCAGCATATGTTCAGTGCATTTATATGAATGAAAATTCTTCGGATTTATTGGGATCGGTTTATCGGATTATTGCAATGCATTGGTTTATCAAGATTTTTTATGGGTTAATCTGAAATTATAATAGTATAACGTTGTCTACTGACGCTTTTCCAGCTTATTAACTTTTTCGTGTCACGTTTTTAGATTCTTGAAAAACTTTCAACTTAACTTTATTCATACAAGTTGAATGAACTTGAAGTATTTAACAACATCATTAGAATCAGTGATTCAATCGCTATAAGTATAGAGAATTTTTAAGTTCTAGGTCAATCTTGAGGGGATTAAATGACGATGTATTTGAAGATACAGTGAATAAACTGTATGCTCAGTGTGGTTACTCTATCACTTTTTTACTACACGTGACGTCACGCTGGCGTTTCCCCCACCACTTCGAATCTTTCACCTGTGAGTGATCAACCTTCTGTCTACTAACGTTGATCATGCATGTAGTATTACATTTCTGTGAGTAAACAGTTCCAGTACAGCCCCGCATGACACAACGATTTTTGATCGTACGATATTTTGCCGTCCTTATGAATCCTATCAGATTAAACGGAACTTGACAAACAGCATCTGTTTGAAATCACCTATTTTTATCTAATAGAATTTATGAGGACGGCAAAATACCGTACGAACAAAAGTCGATGTGTAACAAAACATTGATATCCATTCTCATTCCAAATTTGTGTCGAAAGTAATTTTCAATCAAATGTGGAAGAATATTGACTAACAATCTTCAAGATTCCATTTTATTTGTTCAATCATTTAATTTGTCGCTTCAATCACGTGTGGGAAATCGGAAATTGACTTATGAAACAGCTGAAAAATTCAAATTTTTCAATTGAAGATTAGAGGGGATAATTGAACTAGAACATCGAATATACAAGGTTGTAGTATTGGGTCGAATAACTCTGGTAATTGAACTCTACAAAAAGTAATTGAAAACTCTAGTAAAATGTTATTCCTTTCAAATAGCTCCTCTACTCGTGTTATGCAAGAATTGAGAGGAAAAATTGGATCTTATTTTTAATTGAATTTCCTCTACACTTGATTGAAATGATCTTTCGAGAATGTGATGTATTATTGGTATATATAATCGAAAGAGCTGTCAACATAGTAAGTAGTAAAAACTGATTCTTTCAGATAAGTTATCTTCGATAGTTCATTAATAATGGTGAGTTGACATTTTATCATAGAGAGGCTTTTTTAAACATTTCATTTTTGTCACTTGAATAGGTACACTTCACGTTTGGTACAGTTAATAATATAGTAATTCTTGATGTATAAGAGAAATTCATGTAAATTATTATCTGTCATGCTTGGGAACAGAATAGTTTTTGACTATGCCTGTTGTCCTTCCCCAATCATATTCATATGATTATTTGTAATTGTATCAATAAATAAATAAATAATAGACTCACAGTAGTTGATGTTAATGCTTCTTATTTATTTTTCTTGACAGATGAAAATGAATTTGATTAGATGATAAAAATGAAACATCCTTTAACAAAATAAAATTTATAGAACATTTCAGATGATATCATTTTTGTAATATGCCTGATATTGCATCATTGATTGTGAGATTTTCAATAGAATCTGAGAAATTACTTGTACTTGTAGATATTCCTATCATCATCCTCATTTCTGCAATTATTCATATTCATATGGCTGATGACTCATCAATTGTATGCGACAAATGCTCTTCCATCTCCTGCAAGTGATCCAAAAGCACAGAGATGGGGACCCTATCTAAAAACATGTGAGTCAAAACTTGATGTTTTTTTTCTATTAAAGAAATAATATTACAACTCATATATAAATTTCAACAACTGATGCCAGGTTGCAGAGTCGTTCCATAAAGTCGCCCATAGCTAACAGAGCCATCAGTGTTAACAACTCGCCCATAAATAGTTATTCATCATTGCAGAGTCGTTTGCCAGACCCCTGTTAGCTATGACTCTGGTAAGAGACACTGCTGTTCATACAACTTTTCATTCTCATGAATCTTCTGAAATTAGACTTATATTGGTTCAGTATCCGGCAGGCTCGCTTCGCTCACCTTATCCGTCTAGCCAAGGAGCTTCGCTCCCTGAACCCCCGGCTGGATCATCCAGAAATGGGATAAGCAGGCTCACTTTGCTCGCCTGCATTTTTCATTTGAACTTGTTTTTTTCCGTCAAAAAGAGACTTTCAGGCTCGATTCAATCACCAGTTCTATTTGAATAATGTAGTGCAGAAATTATTCATCAGAATTTATAAATATTCAGTTATTCCTCAATTAGAGACTTGGTAAAGATATTATGAGAATAATTGTAACTTAGTTCTTTCAATGTATTCTCTATACATTCATAGATTATAATATTCCTATATAATATTGGTATTCATTTGAATCAGAAAAATAAAAAGAAAAAAGGAAAGGTATTCAAATCAATTCAATTTATTTCCCATTTTTACAATATATATAGATCATGAAATTACCATAGTAACTGAAATAATTATCATATAACTGAAAAACCATAATCATACCCTTAAGAACATTACAAAAAATCAAAATATATGGAAAATAATCTCAAAGGTTACAAAAAACTGTTTGGGCAGAAAAACTACTTGAAATAAAAAAGAAGTGTTACAGTTAACAGAGCAAATTAAGAAAGAGTAAAAAAACTAAACAGACAAGAGAAAAAGGAAAGAGAGCTTCAGTATCAGTTAAACATTATTAAAATACTAACAATATTACACTATACACAATAACATTACAAACTAAAAAAAAAAAATGTCGCGCCTACTTATGTTATGTAATCATTGAAATTATTACCACAGCCAGTATTGCCAGCTTAATTTCGATTTTAGCGCACTGATGCTCTTTATAAATTAGGCCGGAGACACACGACCGGTTTTTTGCCGGGTGAAGTGCAAAGTACACAGGAAGGCATGGAGAAGGGCACACTTCATGGCGGAACAGCCGGCTATTCTCTACTCCGCCGGGCCGGCTGTTTCGGTGGCCATCAGGTTGGAGGGCATTGTACATATGGAGATGAACACACGGTTCGGCAAAACAGCCGGCCGGCCCTGCCCCTACATCTACCACTTGTAGTTAAATTACATTAGCCTCTCTCATTTATTCATTGTAAGATCTCAAAAATTGGGTGTTACAATTATTATATGTTTATGTATGTTATGTTCATTTTACAGAATGTTCTCAAACTCCCTACCAATATTCTTGGACATTGTTTCTGGGTAAGAAACATATCTAAATATCATATTTAAATTGTCCAGAAGTCTTCAGTTTGTTTTTGAATTTGAAAAATTATTATAATATTTTGGTAGCTATGTCTAGCTGTTATAAATGGTTGTGCAAAGTTTCAATTTCGTATGTTCAACTATTATTTAGGGAAAAATAATAAGTGAAAAAAAGCAAAGTACCGCTGTATGAGTAACTGAAGACTTCCAGACAATTTAAATATGATATTTAGATATGTATTTTACCCAGAAACAATGCCCTAGAGTATTGGTAGGGGAATTTGTAAACACTCTGTATGATCTGTAACATTCAACATATCATTGCATTTTATTGTTAAATGTACTTGTTTTGTGAAATTTGACTTCTCAAGTTTCTAAATAGCCACCATTTTGAAAATTTATATAAAAAATCCGCCTAATCATTTACTCTTTCTCCTGTGGTGGAGCAAACAGAACACAGCAAATTTCTGAGCTCTTGACAGATTGCATAAATGCGACTGAAAACCTCCAAGTACATTAGAAATATTCTGTTATTATTGCTGCCGTGTCCGGCGACCGTCGAACGGCAGTTGCAGTGTGTTCTGGTATTCAACCAGCTCCGGATCCAGTGAAACAGCCGGCACAGCATTTTCCCCGTGTCGTGTGTCCCTGGCCTTAATAACTATTTTGTGTTGTCATGTTACAAATCTGGAGTACAAAGTAGCACTTTGCGCACTAGTGCAGGAGAGTGATTCTCTGCATATACTGTGATCAGTGCAGGAATGATCACTTTTCAAGGTAACTGTAGGAGAAGAATATTTTCCATTATTTTATCTGTAAATTCCGATAAATTTTATTCTTCAACAGTGAAATTAAAATTTCACTCTGAAAAGTTTTATTTCTATTTTGATAAGTGATCATCATTTTTAGAAGAAATTTCACGGTGAACAACTTCAATTTCTATTTTTCGAATTTGCTATGTTTCAGCCTGTGATAACGTTGATGTCTGCAGCGAAGAAAGAATGTGCAAGATCCCAGTTTGTAAGGAGGGATTTTGTAACTGTGATGATTAGCAAAAATATTAATCAGCCGAACTGTTATGAGTTCAAATCCAACATCTGAATATACTTCTTTACTACTAAGTATGTTGTTCTCTCCCAATAATTTTATTGTATGAATATGATTCTGATGAATAAAATGATTATGTTCAAGAGCTATTGAGGCCAAATATTTTTGTTCTTCTCATGAATTGAACTCTCAAACTAGAACAACCATATAATATAGATATATTGAACCAAGATTCTCATATAATTTGATATCTGAAGCCCCACACACAAACATCGATTTATGTTGGTACGGTTTTTGGCCGTCCTTATGGATTATATTGGATTAAATGATGATTTCAAACAGATGATGTTGGTCAAATTCCATTCAAACTGATAGAACTATGAATGGCAGAATACCGTACCAACAAAAATCGATGTGTGTGTGCGGGGCTATTATACACAAAAGCTTATTCTTATCTGATCAATCTGAGACTGTCTAGTTTTTCATTTAGGAGGATAGGTACCCTAGAGGTGTACAGTATTTAGTTCAAGTATTTACAGTTCCTACATGAAACCACTCAAATCATAGTAAGGATCTGTGCTTTTCCATGGTTCAGCACGGCTGTACATGAATCATGATTCATTATAGTGGTTGTGATGGAATCATTTTTCAATAAATACAGCTACAGATTCAAGAGACATGTGAATCCTTCTTAGCATAATTAGCTCGCATATTTTTCAGCCTGATACATGGTGGTATAGCTATTAGGAATTGGTAATAAATGTTTTCCAATTTGATACATGTAAATCATTATTTATTATTTCATTCCTAGCATCTTTATAATATTTTATATCGTACTAAAGCCACTGACAGCAGATTAGCACGACAGCGACGGCAGACATTCCAACCTCGAGATAAAATTCTGCTATCATGCCAGTAACAAAATTGTGCACAAGGCTTGGAAAGAGAAGTAGTTCAGTTGATAATTATCGGGAAACTCAGAGAAATGATCTGAAACATATAAATTATTATTATTAAACGAAAATCCAAATTAAATGTTGTAATATATCCACCCCGAAGACTTCTGCTACTGAAAATATTGAAATATACTACCCTGCATACCCTAGTTGTTTACTAAGCCTGAAACAGTCAAAGAACAATTTTTTAAGTATGTATTTTGATAATCTACATCATATAAAAAAGGACACAAACGGGGATAGTAGAAAATAATATTAATTAAATTACCTTAAATGTGGAAATTGTAGAAAATAGGTTAACTCTGAATTACTAGAATAGAAAGCTAGAGAATATGACATCAAAATCCAAAATTCAGTCAGCTGGGCAAAGCCATCTATATTTAAAGTATGTAGCCCTCAAACATATGTTTATGAAAAAAGGATTGTTCCCAAAAAGTTACTTATTTATTGTTATTTATTGTATTTATCAGTGTTAATATATTTATTTATATGTTTTACAATTCATTATCATTATTCTTGCCATGTTGTTACTGAAAAAACCTCAAGTGAAATAGTTACCACCAAAAGCCAAAATCAAATGTAGCAAAGGAGAAGAATAAATTGTACCTGATATATAGAAAATTATTGATATTAAGACCATTGAGTTATAATGAAGTATAAGCCCCAGAAAATTTGTACATTGAAGTTATTGTTTGAAAGAAATCTATTATAGGAGAATCAAGTGTAATGTGTGAAATTAGGTTGGTGACCTTGCGAGCGGCAAATTTGAAAATACTTTGTTATGAGTGTTGTAATGAGGAAGGTGTCTAGGATGTTATATTTGTGATATTTTTGTGTTGATAAGAAGAATTTATTATTGTATCTAATGGAGGTCTAAGGGGGGCATAAGCAGATGAGGTCTGCGAATTATTGTAAACCTTTGTGAGTATTTTTTGTGGATATAGTATGGAATATGTCAATGTGGATTTTCATTAAAAACATTGTGATTCTCAAAATATTTTGAATTAAAATCCAGGGGCGTGTGTAACGTTCAAAATCTGAATGGATAAATAAAAATTCCTATTTGAAGAAATTTATAGGTCTAAGTGAAATAATAGGCTAATATCGCCAAAGATGATAATGTTAAAGATTAGATAATATCAGGCATCATGGCTAAATTGTACAACAGCCGAATAGGGATGAAAATAATTTTTGCTACCTGTATAATATTATATAAAATATTGAAAATTTGAAGTTAGGCGTAAAACATCTACTGATTGGCGACCTAATGATCGACCAAGTCGCATAACGTAGAATCTGACCAAACACCTTGGCAGAAACTTATTGTAGCAAAACAGTATTCAACTTGAGGAACCAAAGGTTACATGTGGCTAATTGTTGTAATATAAGAATCAATCTATAACCTTTATAAAATTATTTTGCATGTAAAAAGCATATTAAAAAACCCAGACAAAAATAATTGAATGTATTAAGGAAGTAGGAGGTTCCTAGGTGCATGAATACTATAATAATTTGCATGCACCAATCAAATGGTGGCAATTGATAGGCGGCAATAGTGAGCCGATTCAAATATATTTGTATATATTTCTACAAATGATAAGAATTTATAAATTATCAATGTACAGTTTATGTTTTGGATACGGCCTGAAGGCAAATAAATTATTAAAGATGTAACATAAGTAATAATTTAATAGTTTGGTATGGTCTATTTGAGCCATGAATGGCGGAGGGAAAGAATATTTAAATTTTATGTTAATTTGGAAATCGGAAATAAAAATTGTGAATTAGAAAAGTGAATTTCGACACTTGCCTGCCAATGACCACCATGAGATGTCACCAAAAATTATAGAGCATAATATCTTACTATACCTTTGATAGCTTAAAGTTAAATCAAATTTCTAAATTTTTTCATAAGACTTTGTGATGCTAATGTAAAGCAGAAGTCATTTTTAAATAATTTTTTAACCCCTTGGAAGAGATGACTCCGGCTACAAATAATCCAGGACCACCAGGAGTTTGGATCGACATCAGCAGCTCATAGAAAATTCCAGCACGTGAGTGAAAAATATTCGAAACAGTGATAGGGCGCCCTCAGTGCTTCGAAATGAAATAAGAATCAAAGCTAGCTCGTCGAAAGGGTTTTTTATAAATTAGGAATTTGGTAAAAATACTTGCACAAGTTTAAAGATAGTATAAAAGGTATTTTATTAGATAGTAACGAGTCATTCCATATGTCCAAGGATACATCAATCAAAGAATACTAAGTTCTAGGCTGTTGATACAATATTTATATGATCATTAATTTTTACAATATAATTTGTGATAATATAATGCAGCTCTGATTCACTAGATGAATTGATCTATCTATTCCGTCAGGTGCCGAATCTCGCACCCTGAGATAAAAAATATTTATTATAAAGGAATCTATTGGAAACCATAGAATTTAATATATATACTTGGATTATTAGTTTGTCAATTTATCATGCTGATTTAAGAAATTCATATTCAAAATAGAATCGTCCAAGTCGACAAGTATCAGCAAGTTAATATCGAAGCCACATGCAAATAGATGCATATGATCATAAAAATGAAAGCACATCATGGTAGCATTTCGTGCTATAGAACTTAAAAAATAATATTAAACTGTGATATTTATTGATCTCGATTATCGTTTGTCTTATATTATATATATTTCTGTCGCTCTATATATTTTTGTTTTGACTTATTTTTTGAGATATTTGTTAATATTATTAGCATGACCTATTCCACCCTCTAGGTTTCCTAATAATTGCGAAGTATTGCTACGACGTGGACTAGCTACAGTCGGGTATGGGTCGGGGTCAGTAGCCGTACTGACAGGTGGAGATACCGGACCTACACTTCTCCCTCTATCCTGATTCTTTACCCTCTGCTTCTTTCGCGAGATTTTTACTTTCAGGGGAAGAGTGTTTGCCCGTGCCGTTGCTGGCCGATTCGGCCCTCGGCCTTTGGAATACAGGGTGGGTGTTAAGGGAGATTAAGATAACCCTATACAAGGAGACGGATCTGACTATCAGATCCCTACCAATAATTCTATTTATAAAGGTAGTACGCAATCTGAACCAACTGCGAATTGACGGCGAGCAAGCTGTACCTGCAAGCCCGGGATGTGGTTTAGAGAATAGGGTGCAGGGTATGAGGTATACGGTATAGGGTATAGGGAACAGAGAATCAATAATAAGATTAATATTCTCTACAGCAAATAAATATCTGCTCAATAATCCGCAATCTGAGAATTGCGCTCTAGCTCTCAGCAAGCTGGACCTGCTAGCTAAATACAGTATATCAATTTCAATTATGTGGTAATTAAAATTTAGAGAATAAGGTTTGAGGTGTGGGATTTCTGAATCGCGAGCCTGCAGCTGCGAAAGAATTTTCAGCAATTCTGAAACTGCTAAACAGGATTTCCGCGCTAATCTGATGACTGCGCGCCGGTTATTAAGGGCCAATCTGTGACTGCCCTTAAGGGTATGGGAATCACTCTCAATCGTCCGAAACGCTTTTAAATTAATAGTCAGTATGTCGACTATTATGAGAGGATAGAAAAGATTTTTCACAGACACAGTCTGTAGAATAATATCGGGAAGACAACAGTCTGTCGTTGTCAGGGTAGGAAAGGATTCTTCCAGGATTTTCCACAAGGAAAATATCGAGTCAGAGACTCCTAATTCAGGAAAAGATTTCAATAGACTTTTCCAAGTAATTGCCAGTCTAAGGACTACCACAAGATCGATCTCTAATTTGCAACTGAGATCACGGGAAAATTCGTGAATTTTTCACAGGTAAAGCCAGCAAATAATATTTGCTATTAAAGAAGACAGGTTTCTAAGAATTTTAGAAAGGATTCGCGGGTCTGAAAACCCGCGACTAGGACGATCTCGAATCTGGAACTGAGATCAGGAAGGATTTTAACACAGGAAGAATTAAGAGAAAAAAAAGAGAAAGGATGCCGCAGTCTAGAAACTTCGGCGAGGAAGTTCTCAAGCTGTACCTGAGAGCTAGAAGGATTTTAGAATAGGGAAAGTGAAGAGAGAGAAAGAGAGTGGACGTCGCAGTCTAGAAACTTCGACAAGGACGGACTCAAGCTGTACCTGAGTTCTCTAGGAAAAGGATTGGACTTTTCCTACTTGGAATTACAGCAAGTCAGAAACTGCTAAGCGAATTTAAAATACAGGGCCACTCTATAGTATGAAAACTAAGCAAGGAAAATTTACCATAAATGATAATAATCTCTCTACAAGGATAAAAATTAATCGAGAAAACATTTCTCAAAAGAAACAGGGATTTTCCCACAAGAATAAAAATTAATTGGGAAAAACTATTCTTAAAAAGGACAGGGATTTCCCTACAAGAATAAAAACTCAATGGAGAAAAATTACTCTTTAAACTAAAGGCCACCTTACTACAGAGAAGGAAAAATATACGGACTACCAGTCCTGACATACAATTACCTGAAATGACGTGGATACTGATACGGAGAAAAGCGAACCGATTCCCACTTCCCGTATTATAAGTTAATTAAAACGTCGTGAAGCGACAGAGTCGAGACCTATAAATTAAGCCCTCAAAAATAATCCGCTTTAAGAGCCTAGCTAAATTCCCCACTCAACTATTTGTAGCCCAAACTTGAGATCCCTTACAGGTTTCAAAACCAAGGATAACTCATTCACCCCCAGTGATACGAATTTAGGAAAAATAACCAACAAGAAAGAAAATCCCCCAGGAAGTTCTATCTTCAAATACAGTCGGCAATTCGACATACAATATTCCATTCACTAAAATACAGAATAGAATATTAACCCCCTAGTACACCACTATTAGGAGCGCCGCTCGGAATGCAGCCGTACACAAACCCGTTCACCGAACAACTGCTTTCTCCCTGGTCTTCTTGAAGCTGCACCGGGTCGCTGAAAATTAGGAGGCCGGGGGAAAAGAGCTTCCTGACCAATGAGAGTCTGAAAAGACGATCACGCCACTGGTCATGTGACAGGGTTTGATTCAGCTGCTCCTGATGTTAAGGGTGCAGCAAATGATGACAATGATAGTAATTGCTACACTAATTCAGGCCGGTAAACAATATTTCTATTCCAGAAATTACAAGAAAAATGATACTGACTCAACTCGGTAGCCGAGTGGTAAACAAGATCTGGAAATATCTGGTTAGATGAATCCGCTGCTGATGATTTAAAGGGGTTGACGGCGATGGTGATAATGCATATACACAACTACAAATCCAACAAGATATATCTGGAAGTCGTCGACCCTATTCTAATTCTAAAACAGAATAAATTCGCTAATTTTACACTAGACGACGGCTCTCTATCCGTCACAAAAATTCACTTTGTGACAATATATATATCAAATTTTTTATGGTGTACGATTCATTTTATTCCTCATTACTGTAGGATATAAATTATAATAAATAAATGTAGCTGAA
The DNA here is from genome assembly GCF_014356525.2 of Nilaparvata lugens. Lineage (NCBI taxonomy): Eukaryota > Metazoa > Arthropoda > Insecta > Hemiptera > Delphacidae > Nilaparvata > Nilaparvata lugens. The sequence goes on from NC_052516.1 coordinate 17,628,964, forward strand.
AAATAATAAGAGTGCTACTTTTTTATAAAAATTTATATTTTAATTATAATAAATAAATGTAGCTGAAAAATAATAAGAGTGCTACTTTTTTATAAAAATTATATTTTAATTATAATAAATAAATGTAGCTGAAAAATAATAAGAGTGCTACTTTTTATAAAACCTATTAATTTTTTATATAATAAATGGATGCTGAAAATGAAACTAGTGCTACTAAATATTCTATTACAGAATTACTTGGTAATAAAATTAAACCAACAAATGAAAGATTTGGATTATGGTTACTTACAGAAAATCTAAATAATAATAATTTAGTTACAAATATTGGAGATATTAATTATGTAGAAGAAGAACAAAAATTAGAAAAATTTATACCAATTACTAAACAATTTTGCGATAATATTATGTTAGTAAAAATAATAGATTTTATAGATTGTACAGGAGATTTGAAAAATGGAAAATTTTTAGTAAAAAAAGAAGCTTGTGGATCTTTTAATAGTTTATTAAGATCTAGATTTTCCCATTTTAAACTATCTGCACATGGAGTTAAAGCTAAATTACCATATTTATTAAACACCAATTCTAAAAATAATTATATTATTAAAGGAGTTAAACAAATTATAAAACAAGATATAGAAACTATTAATAAAAAATATGAAAATCCAGTAGTTATTCCTTATAAAATAGAATTAGCAGATGTACAATTGGAAACATTATTAATTAATTTACCAAAAATGTTAGAAGAATTAAAAAAAGAACATTATTATTTATTAGATTTTGATATAACACAAGATTTCGCAGGAATTTTTAATAAACAAGAAATGATTAATTATTAAATAAATAATTTATTTTTTGTATACAAGGTAAATTTAAAAAAGAGTGTAATAATATAATTGTAGATAATAATAAAACTGTTGGAAGAGATTGTTTAACTTGGATTAATAATAATTCTAGAGTTAAAATTTATAATAAATTTATATGCCAAATAACAAGTCCAGGAGTAAATAAACAACTTGGTAACCATATTATAGATTTTTTAAATTGTCCAGATAAAAGATTAAAAGAAACATTTACATCTAATTTAGCTAAAGAAAATGGAATAACAAGATTAGAAGCAACTATTTATAATTATATTAATACAGAATTCCAAAAAACTAAAGAATTTGATCCATTAAAAGATTGTATAGAATTATTAGATAATAATAGACATTATTTTGAAAAAGCACCATTTTATTGTGTTCCAATACATAAAATGTGGACAAAATTAACAAATAATCTATTAAATAGTTGTTGTATTGTTTCTAAAAACTTATTACAATATGCATATTGGGGAAATAAAAATACAAGAAAATTAACAGGAATACAAATAAAATTACCATTAATACAAGAAGAAAGAAATAAAATTATTAATTATGTATTATCTGCATTTAGTTTTAATCTATTACCAATTAACTATTTAGAATTTATAGAAGATTTAGAAAATCCAAATAATGTATCTGTAATACAAAAATGTTTTATTAAAAAAGGAGAAACATATTTTACTAAATCTAATACAATTTATTCTTGTTTAGATAAAAATATAGAAGAATTAGGATTAGTAAAAACTAAAAATGTTATACCTTTAGTTTTAAAAAAAGAACAAATGTTAGAAGTAAACTATATCCATTTACAATAAAAGAAATAAATTTAGTTAATAATGCATATTTAGTTTCTACAAAGAAAAGATTACAAGAATTCGAAGAAATAGAGATTAAAGAAAGAAAAATTGATTATTTAGATAAAATTAAAATTATAAAAGAAGAATATAAAAATTTAATAGAAAAAGAACAAGAAATACAAGATATGGAAGAAGATTTAATTTTTTATTTTAAAAGACATTGGAAAAATTTCGAAATAAATGGAATTTATAAAATTAATGCATTTGTTGTAAATGATTTAGGAGAATTTACATATGTTGGAGTTTTAGCACAAAAAGAAGATGGAAATAAAGCTGTTTATACTGTTAAGGGTTATAATAAAAATATGTTTATAGAATTAAAAAAAGTAAAGATGTATTAACAAAAGAAGGATTTATCTGTATTCCATATGGAAACAAAAGAAATAAATTAGAAATTTTTTATTATCCAAAAGAAGAATCATTTATAGAATTAAAAACAAATGGATTAGCTACATTTAATGGACATTCTTTCCCAAAAATAGAATACATAAAAATATTAGAATGTTTTAAAGATAAAGATAATTTACAATATACAGAAAATATAAAAGAGAATATTATAAATTTAAAAATGGGAAAAATAATTGGAAATATTAAACCTAAATCTTGTAAAAGATTAGAAGAATTAGAAGAAGGTCTAGAATTAATTATTTCCAATATTAAATCAATATCTTATAGAGGTAAAGAAAGATATATTATAAAATTTGAAAATATTACAGAATGTTATTTATCTAATTATTGGTTAGAACAAGAAATGGAAACTAAAGAAATAGATCTAAATTATAAAATTAATATCAAATTAGATAAACTTAAAACTACACCAAATGAACATAAAGAAAGAATTGTATTTGTTGCTTAAATAATTTCTTTTACAAAATTTAATTTTTCTGGTACTTCTATATTATTTTGTTTAAAATATTCTAATAAATCTTTAGGATATAATTTATTTATTCCTTCTAATTCTTCTATAAATTTGTCAATAAAATAATATCCAAAGAAATAATAAGGTACTAATCTATTATTTTTTTCTAAATCCCAAATAATATAAACATTATAATCTAAATAATTATATAATAAATACCATAATTCTTTATTTATTTTATTTTTTGTTATATAAACTTCTACATCTTTTTTGTAAGGTGCTAAATCTTTTGGAATTATTAATTTATACATTTATTATCTATTAATTTTAAAATATTCTATTATATAAATCTTATTAAAATAAATGGAAGAAGAGAAAAATTATAACCAGAAATTATTATCTTTATTCTATGCTAATAAAAGACATTACCAAAGGACTAGAGAAAGTTTAAATAATTTATTGGATGAAGGATACCAAACAGAAAATTTAGATATAATATTACTTAAAAATGGTTGTGTTCTTATAACTGTATATGATCCAGAAGAAGATGTATTTAAAGAGTTAAAAGATTTAAATAGAGAACAAAGATTAAACTATAAAACAAAAATAATTAATGCTATTAATAAATGTTATCCAGAAGAAGAAGAAAAATCTGGTAGTGGATTATATTATTAATTATAAAAACACATTATTTAAACATTACTTTAAAACGTTATGTTTAACGTTAATTTAAAACGTAAGACGTTATGTTTAACGTTAATTTAAAACGTAAGACGTTATGTTTAACGTTAATTTAAAACGTAAGACGTTATGTTTAACGTTAATTTAAAATGTAAGACGTTATGTTTAACGTTAATTTAAAACGTAAGACATTATGTTTAACGTTAATTTAAAACGTTAAACGTTTACTTTAAATGTTAAAAGTATGTTATTTTACTATATATTTTTTTTAGAAAAATTGAAAAAAAAGTATAAAAATCTAAATTATTTAAAAATGTAATACATTTGTGTTTCTATATTAATTTCTAGATTTTACAAAAAAATTTATCTAAACTTTTAAATGTAGATGAAACAAGAATGGGAATACCCAAACAAGTTTATGTTTTAATAATAAAGAACAAATATTATTTTAATATTTATAGAAAAACTATTTATATTTTTATTTATAAAAATTACAAAAATTTTATTATATAATTTTGTAGAGTTAAGTTTTGAATTAAAAGATTATTAAAATTAAAAAAAATAAATTAGAATTTTATTAATTTTACATTTAAAAATGAAAATATTATAGAACAATAATTTTATAATTAATTTTTTAAAATTTAAAAATTTTGATCAATTTTTGATCATCATTTAAAGTAATATTTAAATTTTCCATTCATCCAAAAATAGATATATATAAATGGAAAATTTAAATATTACTTTAAATGATGATCAAAAATTGATCAAAATTTTTAAATTTTAAAAAATTAATTATAAAATTATTGTTCTATAATATTTTCATTTTTAAATGTAAAATTAATAAAATTCTAATTTATTTTTTTTAATTTTAATAATCTTTTAATTCAAAACTTAACTCTACAAAATTATATAATAAAATTTTTGTAATTTTTATAAATAAAAATATAAATAGTTTTTCTATAAATATTAAAAATAATATTTGTTCTTTATTATTAAAACATAAACTTGTTTGGGTATTCCCATTCTTGTTTCATCTACATTTAAAAGTTTAGATAAATTTTTTTGTAAAATCTAGAAATTAATATAGAAACACAAATTTATTACATTTTTAAATAATTTAGATTTTTATACTTTTTTTTCAATTATTCTAAAAAAAATATATAGTAAAATAACATACTTTTAACATTTAAAGTAAACGTCTTACGTTTTAAATTAACGTTAAGCATAACGTCTTACGTTTTAAATTAACGTTAAACATAACGTCTTACATTTTAAATTAACGTTAAACATAACGTCTTACGTTTTAAATTAACGTTAAACATAACGTCTTACATTTTAAATTAACGTTAAACATAACGTCTTACGTTTTAAATTAATGTTAAACATAACGTTTAACGTTTTAAAGTAATGTTTAAATAATGTGTTTTTATAATTAATAATATAATCCACTACCAGATTTTTCTTCTTCTTCTGGATAACATTTATTAATAGCATTAATTATTTTTGTTTTATAGTTTAGTCTTTGTTCTCTATTTAAATCTTTCAACTCTCTAAATACATCTTCTTCTGGATCATATACAGTTATAAGAACACAACTATTTTTAAGTAATATTATATCTAAATTTTCTGTTTGGTATCCTTCATCCAATAAATTATTTAAACTTTCTCTAGTCCTTTGGTAATGTCTTTTATTAGCATAGAATAAAGATAATAATTTCTGGTTATAATTTTTCTCTTCTTCCATTTATTTTAATAAGATTTATATAATAGAATATTTTAAAATTAATAGATAATAAATGTATAAATTAATAATTCCAAAAGATTTAGCACCTTACAAAAAAGATGTAGAAGTTTATATAACAAAAAATAAAATAAATAAAGAATTATGGTATTTATTATATAATTATTTAGATTATAATGTTTATATTATTTGGGATTTAGAAAAAAATAATAGATTAGTACCTTATTATTTCTTTGGATATTATTTTATTGACAAATTTATAGAAGAATTAGAAGGAATAAATAAATTATATCCTAAAGATTTATTAGAATATTTTAAACAAAATAATATAGAAGTACCAGAAAAATTAAATTTTGTAAAAGAAATTATTTAAGCAACAAATACAATTCTTTCTTTATGTTTATTTGGTGTAGTTTTAAGTTTATCTAATTTGATATTAATTTTATAATTTAGATCTATTTCTTTAGTTTCCATTTCTTGTTCTAACCAATAATTAGATAAATAACATTCTGTAATATTTTCAAATTTTATAATATATCTTTCTTTACCTCTATAAGATATTGTTTTAATATTGGAAATAATTAATTCTAGACCTTCTTCTAATTCTTCTAATCTTTTACAAGATTTAGGTTTAATATTTCCAATTATTTTTCCCATTTTTAAATTTATAATATTCTCTTTTATATTTTCTGTATATTGTAAATTATCTTTATCTTTAAAACATTCTAATATTTTTATGTATTCTATTTTTGGAAAAGAATGTCCATTAAATGTAGCTAATCCATTTGTTTTTAATTCTATAAATCCATCTTCTTTTGGATAATAATAAATTTCCAATTTATTTCTTTTGTTTCCATATGGAATACAGATAAATCCTTCTTTTGTTAATACATCTTTATTCTTTTTCATTTCTATAAACATATTTTTATTATAACCCTTAACAGTATAAACAGCTTTATTTCCATCTTCTTTTTGTGCTAAAACTCCAACATATGTAAATTCTCCTAAATCATTTACAACAAATGCATTAATTTTATAAATTCCATTTATTTCGAAATTTTTCCAATGTCTTTTAAAATAAAAAATCAAATCTTCTTCCATATCTTGTATTTCTTGTTCTTTTTCTATTAAATTTGTATATTCTTCTTTTATAATTTTAATTTTATCTAAATAATCAATTTTTCTTTCTTTAATCTCTATTTCTTCGAATTCTTGTAATCTTTTCTTAGTAGAAACTAAATATGCATTATTAACTGAATTTATTTCTTTTATTGTAAATGGATATAGTTTACTTCTAACATTTGTTCTTTTTTTTAAAACTAAAGGTAGAACATTTTTAGTTTCTACTGATCCTAATTCTTCTATATTTTTATCTAAACAAGAATAAATTGTATTAGATTTAGTAAAATATGTTTCTCCTTTTTTAATAAAACATTTTTGTATTACAGATACATTATTTGGATTTTCTAAATCTTCTATAAATTCTAAATAGTTAATTGGTAATAGATTAAAACTAAATGCAGATAATACATAATTAATAATTTTATTTCTTTCTTCTTGTATTAATGGTAATTTTATTTGTATTCCTGTTAATTTTCTTGTATTTTTATTTCCCCAATATGCATATTGTAATAAGTTTTTAGAAACAATACAACAACTATTTAATAAATTATCTGCTAATTTAATCCACATTTTATGTATTGGAACACAATAAAATGGTGCTTTTTCAAAATAATGTCTATTATTATCTAATAATTCTATACAATCTTTCAATGGATCAAATTCTTTAGTTTTTTGGAATTCTTTATTAAAATAATTATAAATAGTTGCTTCTAATCTTGTTATTCCATTTTCTTTAGCTAAATTAGATGTAAATGTTTCTTTTAATCTTTTATCTGGACAATTAAAAAAATCTATAATATGGTTACCAAGTTGTTTATTTACTCCTGGACTTGTTAATTGGCATATAAATTTATTATAAATTTTAACTCTAGAATTATTATTAATCCAAGTTAAACAATCTCTTCCAACAGTTTTATTATTATCTACAATTATATTATTACACTCTTTTTTAAATTTACCTTGTATACAAAAATTAAAATTATTTATTAAATAATTAATCATTTCTTGTTTATTAAAAATTCCTGCGAAATCTTGTGTTATATCAAAATCTAATAAATAATAATGTTCTTTTTTCAATTCTTCTAACATTTTTGGTAAATTAATTAATAATGTTTCCAATTCTACATCTGCTAATTCTATTTTATAAGGAATAACTACTGGATTTTTATATTTTTTTATTAATAATTTCTATATCTTGTTTTATAATTTGTTTAACTCCTTTAATAATATAATTATTTTTAGAATTAGTGTTTAATAAATATGGAAGTTTAGCTTTAACCCCATGTGCAGATAATTTAAAATGAGAAAATCTAGATCTTAATAAACTATTAAAAGATCCACAAGCTTCTTTTTTAACTAAAAATTTACCATTTTTTAATTCTCCTGTACAATCTATAAAATCTATTATTTTTACTAACATAATATTATCGCAAAATTGTTTTGTAATTGGTATAAATTTTTCTAATTTTGGTTCTTCTTGTACATAATTAATATCTCCAATATTTGTAACTAAATTATTGTTATTTAAATTTTCTGTAAGTAACCATAATCCAAATCTTCCATTTGTTGGTTTAATTTTATAACCAAGTAATTCTGTAATAGAATATTTAGTAGCACTAGTTTCATTTTCAGCATCCATTTATTATATAAAAAAATTAATAGGTTTTATAAAAAGTAGCACTCTTATTATTTTTCAGCTACATTTATTTATTATAATTAAAATATAAATTTTTATAAAAAGTAGCACTCTTATTATTTTTCAGCTACATTTATTTATTATAATTAAAATATAAATTTTTATAAAAAGTAGCACTCTTATTATTTTTCAGCTACATTTATTTATTATAATTAAAATATAAATTTTTATAAAAAGTAGCACTCTTATTATTTTTCAGCTACATTTATTTATTATAATTAAAATATAAATTTTTATAAAAAGTAGCACTCTTATTATTTTTCAGCTACATTTATTTATTATAATTAAAATATAAATTTTTATAAAAAGTAGCACTCTTATTATTTTTCAGCTACATTTATTTATTATAATTAAAATATATATATATATATATAAATTATCAGTATTGTTGTGGAAGCTCATATCTGGGCCTATAAAGATTTTGATGGGACTATATCCTAGTAAAACCACGATCAGATTTTATAATTATTGAAATATTTCTCATGCTATACCGATTGATGCCAAGCAGGAGGCTAATCGTTATTAAATTAACTATGAAAAATAACGTGACACTGTTTACCCTGTTCTCAATATTTGCAGTAGCAGAAGTATTCGGGGTGAATCACAACATTCAATTTGGATTTTCGTTCAATAATAATAATTAATTCATCAGCATTTGGATAATAATTGCAATATCCCAGTTATTTCCACTTGTAAAGCATATCAGTCATGGTTTTTGACTATTGGGATCTAACTGTATCATGAAATCCGAACTATACTCCATACTATAAATTAAAAATAAGTAGAATATTATTCCTACCCGGAATTTTGTAGAGGATGAAATTATAATCTTATTTGATTGGAGAGCTTGAAAAGTTTAGAAAGCTTTTGTTTTATGATAATAGTTATCAAATTTTGAGGAGTTGAGTGCATTTGAACATCTTAGGAAGTGCATTTGAACATCATAGGAAGTGAATTTGAACATCATATCAAGGAAGTGATCTATAACAGCTCATAGTCATGGTTGATCCCTTGATGGTCAGTAGAATTTACCTATATTATGAAATCAAAACTTTCCAGCTAGCTGCTCTACCCTTGTCGCGATCACACGCCTTCTGAGACTAGCCGGCTAGAAGGAACCTATATTGACAATATTTTGACTAAATTAATAATTATCAGATTAGTATAAGAACTGAGTTATCAACAGATACCCCCTGTTGATAGTGATATAGAGAAAAACCAATGACGTAATTTAATATGACAAATTGAGATTATATAACAAAATTCTCATTCAAGAGTATTCTTTAGTTTACTATTAATAGGTTCAAGAGACCATCACTCGATCTCAGTCACTCTAAGCTTAAATTATTTCTTCTCCACCAACTGTCTAAAGTGCGTACTTTACTCCTTGGAACATAATACTAAAGTGTTACTTTTTTGCTCTCGGGAGGAAAAACAGAAAAACCCCTAAGGGCCTGGAATTAACTCCATTTATTTAAAATGGAAAGCATCTCTATTTTAAAAACTTACATTTCAAATAGGTTTGAAGGTCTAAAGGTGCGGACAGATATACGCGCCGCGAACATGAGCAATTCACTTTCAATCAGCTGACTATATCTGTATTTTTACAGAAACGGTAAGATACAGATATAAAAAGCATCAGCTGATTAAAAGTGAATTGCTCATGTTCGCGGCGCGTAAATCTGTACGCACCCTAGGATCAGATAAGAAAACATTATATAGGTGTCTGTCATTGAGTCAACTGAATTCAATACCTCAACCAGAAATTTGATCAACTCATGAAATATACTTATATTTGTATGATAAAACATACTTAATATTAGTGAACGATAGAAGTTTATACATATCTTTAAAATATTTAATTTTCTTCAAAATACCAGCCAACAAATATTTTTCATCTGCCATTCAAATCTGAAACGTGCGAACTGGAGTCAGCCATTGTTGATAGTCGGCCAGCTGATAATTGTTACAACTTTTACCGATAGATAGCGCAATCGGCAGTGCCAATCAGACGACCAGTTTTTAGGTTTTAGATTTTAGGTTATGTTGTAAAAGAGAACATTGTCTCCAATAATGTGAGTTATTAAAATCATTTGATTTGCAGTTTCTATAAAAAAATTCAGGTTGAGGAAAAATTGTGTATGTACATCAAGAGTGAAAAATGCTTTTTCTCGCTAAGATATATTGTTGCCCTCGGCTTCGCCTCGGGCTTCAAACGTTTTCCCAGGGAGAAAAAGCGGTACTTTTCATCTAGATATACAAATAACTATTATCAATTAATAGGAAATCATGTATCACGCTGACATACATGTAGTATCACATTCCTGTGACTAAAAAGTTCCAGCTACTCTTCAGATGCTATTGAAGCAGAATAGCAGGTACCTATTAAAGCAGACACCTATAAAGGTGCGTACAGACTTATGCGTCATGAACATGTGCATTTCACTTTTCATTAGCTGATGTTTTCTATCAGCTATGATTATTATATCTGTATTTGTACAGAAACAATAAGATAGGTACAGACTTATGTGCCACGCGCATTTCACATTTCAACTGATGCTATGAATATAATAATAATAATATAATAATAATAATAATAATAAAGCTTTATTTAACATCCATAATGAACAAAAGCCTCTCTGTATGAGGTAATAAAAAATTTGAGATTGACTATCCTCAACTATATTGGTACAGTTCATGGAAATAATATGTTGTAAATTTCAATGTCTTTTCACAATCTGCTCACTATTCTGGTCCACCACTTTCGGTCTCTGGCTGTAGTAGGCCATGCATGGCCAACCCGCTGAATCAGCTCGTCCCGCCATCTGCAAGGTGGTCGTCCCCTTCTCCTAACCTGGTCTCTTGGGATCCATTCCGTGCAGATTTTGGTCCAGCGGTCGTCAGACATTCTTGCCACATGTCCTGCCCAATTCCATTTAAGGATGTGGGCCTCCTTTTGTAGGTACTTCATCTGCATCCTGCTCAACACCTCTCTATTTCTCACTCGTTGACTAAGTCTGATTCCAAGTATGCTGCGCATCATTCTTCTTTGCGTTGTCTCCAGCTTCTGGTCCAATCTTTCTGTTAGCGCCCATGTTTGCGACCCATAGAGAATTGCCGGATACACGCACATTGTCATCACTTTGGATTTCAGCTGATTGGAAAAGTTTCCCTTAAATATATTCCTCAATGACCAGTACTTTCCCCACCCCTTCTTAATTCTAGCATTCACTTTGCTAACAGCTCTATTTGTGAAAGAGAGTCTCTGTCCCAAGTACTCATATTCTTCGACATATTCAATTTCACCGCAGGATACCTCCACTAACTCTTTTTCGGCATTAGTAATGATCTTTGTTTTCGATGCATTAAGATGAAGGCCCATGCTCTCACTGATGGAAATCAGTTCGTTCAACATATCTTTCATTTGTGAGGCGGTTTCTGCCACTAGCATTACATCGTCGGCGAATCGCAGGTTGGTGAGTTTGAAGCCGTTGACTCGAAGCCCCTGGTCCTCCCACTCCAGCCTTCTAAAAATATACTCCAGGCAGCAGTTGAAGATAAGAGGGGAGAGTGGACAGCCCTGCTTAACACCTCTCTCTACCTTGATCTTCCTTCCTCTTCTCTCCAACTCGATAAAAATTTCTGCGCCGTCATAGAGGCTCTTCATCAACTTGATGTAATCTCTACTTATTCCAGACTCTTCTAGCGCATCCCACATTTTGCGATGACTGAGACTGTCAAACGCTTTCTGATAATCGACGAACCCCAAGTACAGAGGTTTATTGTACTCTGAGCACTTCTCAATCAGCTGATTAGCCGCCTGTAAATGGTCCATTGTGGAGAATCCGGGCCTAAATCCTGCCTGCTCAGTAGGATGGTTTTCGTATACTCTACTCATGATTCTATTCTTTATAATTGAGGCGAAAACTTTGTATAGTACGGATGAGAGAGTTATTGGTCTGTAATTTCTTACGTCTAATCGGGATCCTTTCTTGAACAAGATTATCACCATGCTGGTTTTCCAGTCCTTAGGAATCACTTTATTTCTCAAAATTTTATTGAATAGTAGTGTAAGTGGTTTCACTAGTTTGTCTAATGCTATTTTCAGTATTTCATTTGTGATACCATCGGTTCCTGGAGCTTTTTCTTTTTTCAGATTTCCAATTACATTTACTACTTCTGCCTCTAGAATGTCCGGTTCGTGAAATTCGATAGGCCGATCATCGACTGCTACCCCTCTTTCATCTTGTTCTGTTACTTTATAAAGGTCTTCATAGAATGCAGTTACTTCCTCCACTATGTGCCATCTTTCGGTTGCCATTCCTTCTTCAGTGTTAAGTCTGGGAATCCATTTTCTTTTATTCATATTAAGCTGTTGATTCACTTTTTTGGTCGATCCTGTTGCTGAAATGATCGAGTTTATAATGTTCTCCTCAAACTCTCTTAACTCCTCCCTTATTCTCTTCCTCACTTCTTTTCTTAGATTTTGATGTTCTTTCTTTTGTTCCTCAGTCTTGTTCACAATTCTATTCAGTCTTTCTCGCCTTTCAATTAGAAGTTTTGTTTCTGCTGAAATCCTATTACTCCTTCTTCTCCCTGTTTCTCTGTTCGCTCGCTGTTCTCTCACCAATCTGTCAGGAGCAGAGCATATGGATTGCACCAAGTTTTCATACATTTCTTCAATACCACTTATTTCCATTATGCGTTTAACAATCGCTCTCCATTTCTCGTCATTGTCATCACCTCCTCCACCTTCTCATAGAATCCATCAGTTTCTTCTTCTGTGCTGTCCGATGTTGGTGCATGCACTTGAATAATGAATAATTTCAAATTTCCGACTGTCACTCGCAGGAACGCAATTCTGTCAGAGACAGCCCGAAACTCTGAAAGACCATTTTTTAGTTTTCTGTTGACGAAGAATCCAACTCCCCTATGACCCCTTGTGGCCGCTGCATGACAGAATATATGTCCGTTTTTTCTTTCTACTACTTCTTCGTAGCTCCTCCTGATTTCTGCTAATCCTAAAATATCCCAACTTATTTCTTTCATGGCCTCTTCAAGTTCCATTAGCTTATCTTCTCCACAAACCGATCTTGCATTGAACGTTCCAATGTATAAAGTTTTCCTTTTCAATATTTTGTTATTCTTTTGTATAAGTTTATCTTTTTTATTAGAGCTGTTCTTTAATAATTCCTGAATTGATCCGGTCCTATTAATTTCCTGTATTTGCTATGTCTGGTTATTTGCGTCTCTCTGACTCTCATCTTTTCTTTTCCCGGCTTTCTCAGTCAAATCATTGTCTTGATTCATAGGTCCTTGTTCATTTGCTTGATTCACTTCTTTGCAAGCATCACCGCGTTTAGTTAGGAAACTTTCGATGCCTCTATTATTTTCCACTTTTCTTCCTTTCTTCACAGACTGCTTTACATAAGAAATCTTACTTCCCTCATCCTGGTTTCTAGGAGATGGCTCTTCACTTCTAGCCCGTTTGGCTGATTTGGCCTCTTGTTGCTCCAGGTCATCGAGTGTGTACAGTTTTCCCTCGACTTTTAGCTTGTCTTGTATCATGATAGCTCTTTTACCCTCGCTTTTCAACCTCAAAAGATGCGTGAAGAGGTTTTTCCTTATTTCTCTGGTCACTTGAGAGAAATCTTCCTTGATTTGAACATTCTTAAAACGGTTTTCATTTTGAAGCTTTCTCTTTCTTCTCAATACAATACTTTTTATTGCCATTGAGTTGAATTTTACTAGCACTGGAGCCCTCTCTTTATCCTTGTTTGTTCTCCATAAGTCTTTGATATAGTTATTATTTATTTCGGGGACCAAAAACTTAAGTATATGCATGACTTCGCTATTAATTTCAAAAAGCCTCTGCCTTGTACTCCATAGATTAGTAGATTGAACCTCCGCTCTCTCTCCTCAGTAGTCTTACCACTTTCTGAAACGTTATTTTTTATTTTGTGAATCTCTTTTTTAATCTCTTCTATTTCCTTTTCAAAGCGACAGTTTATTTTATCCACTTTACTTTCTAAAGTGTCTAGCTTCTGTAGCTTCTCTAGAATTTTGTCTAGTTTCTCATCAACCAGCGACATATTGTGCAGTGTGTTTTCTATGGCCTACAGCTGACGAAAAATGAATTTGGTACCGTACAATTGATCATGAAATGAGTCCTATCATTATTCAAAGCCCATTCGTTTTAAACAGTGTTTACGGTTTTGAAGAATTTATTCTCTCTGAAGTTCAAGGTCGCAGAAGATAACAGCGCTGATAGATAATCCAGATTGACGTCTCAGCTCCTCTCCCTCTGCGTCTCTGTCTTCTTCTTCTTCTTCAATGTTGGGAATCCCCTGCAGATTGAAATTTGAACAAATGAAATCTGCTCATAAGACACAGTCACTACTCAGAATGTTGAAACTAAACTCAAAATGACACTACTGTAATTAAAATTAACTAGATTTTGAAATTCCACTCGAGCACAAATCACACTAATATTTTCACTGCAGTCAAGGCTGCCAAAGGCTGCTATGAATATTACCATAGAGAAACAATAGCGTAAGTAGATATCCCATGGTATAGGAAATTTATGTCGCAACTTTTACTGTTATCTCAAGCCGATTACTGTCGATTATTGTCAATTTTTACTGTTTTGTTGGTGTGATAGTGTATGAACGGCACAATTTGAGAGACTACCAGCGTCACACAGCTGCATGGGAAAGAAATACGTGAACTATCAACTTGGGATAACAGTAAAAGTTGCGACATAAACGCCCTATACCATGGGATATCTACTTATGCTATCGTTTCTCTATGATATTACTTCAAGGAACTGGATAGGCAACCTGCATTACATTCATGATCCACTGGAGTGAGTTTCATTATATTCTGTCAGCATTGCTTGAGGGAGAAGCGTGCAAGTTGTTCATGAGGATCACTGACAGTTGAAGGGATCAGATTCTGAATAATTCTGAATTATTATTGTGCTTAGTGAGAAGTTGTGTTTTTATTTTTGGCCTCAAAATTCTCTAAAATAACTTAATACAGAGTGACACAGAATAACGGAAACTCTTTAAAACGCCATAAAACATTAGCGGGAAGGGCAAAGATGATTCTATATAAACCATAGAGGAGGTATAACGTAAGTTTCTGTTTGAGGTAACGTATGTCTATTTGTTTGCCTCTGATTTAAAATAATGTAAAATTCAAGACTTGCCATTCCAGAGCTATTATCACTTTTTGACAATAACTTCTTTAAGATAGCTTCCTCCTGCCCGAATACAGTCTTGAAATCTGTGTGAGATTCCTGAACGATTGCTACAACATTTTAACTGTGATATTGTTTATTTCATTTTGAATTGTCTGCTATGATTCAAGCACAGTTATTGGTCAAGTTGTGAAAGCGTTTAATTTGTGATAACTCCACAAACTGAAAATCACAGGTGGACAGATCATGGGACCAGGAAACGCAGATGTTGCAGCCATCAATGAGGAATCGTCAACACAGATTTCAAGAGTGTATTCGTTCAGGAGGAAACCATCTTGAAGAAGTAATTGTCAAAAAGTGATAGATGTTTTATTTTTTTTGTGTAGTTGAGAAGTTGATATTGTGGTAATTATTCATATTGAATAATTGATTAATTAATTATTAAACAAATTATAAAACAGAAAGATCTTCGCTTTGCAGCTCTGATATATGTTGTTTCGTGTGGAAATTGTGGAAACTTAATACTGTACACTTCTATCTCCTAAATAGAAAACCAGAAAACAGTCTCAGAGTCACAGAGTGAGCAGTAAAGGAAAGCTTAGGGGTGTCATGATTCTGTGTTGATGACCTCGTCCTCAAAATAGCTGAGAATGAATGAGATGGGAAACTAGGTTGAATATATCTTCATGGTTTATTTATTTATATATTTAATCATTTAGGATTACACAACTTACAGAAAAGTAGCACCGGCTTATAAGCCCAAAACGGTTCCAATTCCAGTTTATACAAAAGTCCAAATGTAGCTAGGTTATGTGTCACTTAGCATCCTCCAATTACACACCTTTAACATAATTGTTGTTCCAATTTGAGAGATATTTAGTGAATTTCAAGAATGTTTGGCCTCAATAACTCAAAAACATAATCATTTTATTCATCAGAATCATATCCATACAATGAATTATTGGGAGAGGACGACGACAACAGACTAATAATTAAAGAAGTATTCATATGTTGGATTTGAACTCTCATAACTGATGATTCTCAACTTTATAATCTGAGTTATGAAGAGTCGCATTTGCAGAATCCCTCCTCACAAACCGCGATCTTGCAGAATTTCCATTCCTCGCAGACATCATTGCTATCGCAGGCTGGAAAAAAACAAATTCCAAAGGTAGAAATCGAATGTGCAGAGAGAAATCCACGTCCAAATTATGAACACTCATCAAAATAGGAATAATGTAACATATTAATCAGAGTGGAGTCTAATTTTACTGTTAAAGGATGGAATTTATTATCAGAGTTTACTGTTTATAGAATAACATCATAGTGGTACTCTTTTTGAGAAGTTTCCAATAAAGAATTTACTGATAAAAAAGTTGAAAATATTTTTTCTGAATATCAATTTTCTCAAAATCATGAGACTTTCCAATGAAGCTTTGAACACAGCTGAATGATTGCGGAGAGCATGAATATTGTGGCTCAATATAATTGCCACTACATAATAGTTAACATTCGTGACTCAGCCTTACCTTGTCCAAAACAAGATGATAAATAAACTAAATATTTTTCTTTTTTCACTTTTTGTGTAGTTGAGAAGTTGATATTGTGGTAATTATATATATTGAATGAAAAAGACTAAGAAATGACCCACATAACAAGCATTACAAACTTAAATGTGATGATTGTAATGCTTGTTACGTGGGTCAGACTGGTAGAAGTTTCAAAGTAGAATTAAAGAACACATCAGAGATTGGAATAAACAAAATGGGGAATCTAACTTTGCAGAACATTTGATAACAAATAATCACAAGTTCACAGTTAAGGAGAATGTTGAGTTTCTGCATGTTAATAGCAAAGGCAGATCTTTGAATATTCTAGAGGCTTTAGAAATTACAAGAGTAATTAAGGAAATCCCCAGTATAGTTTAAATGACCAAATTCATTTCACCAGTACAACACTACGATTTAGTTTTATCATAAACATGTAAGCATACATTAGTCAATAGTTTTTCCATTTATATGTTTGTTTTATTATCTTTCACATTTGTTTTCTTGGTTCTTATTTTGTACTAAAAGTAAATTTTATCATCATGGCGATTCTCTTGCTTAAGCCGCCATTTTGTCACACCGTTGAGGGGGAGGAGACTGTCTAGCTAGGCCAATGGCAGGCGATCATGCCCTCGACCAATAGCAGTACTCGCCTACTAGTATAAATTCTGCTGCTCTTGTATTTAGTTTTAGTTTATCAGAGATTGACAATGATGTAATAACCGAAACCGGTCTTTCTATTTATCAATAAATCAGTGGTTTTTTGACAATTTCTCAGTCTTTTTCATTCAATAACTAAATATTGTCAATCATATATTTAGAATTGACCACATCCATTCTCATTCATTATTTTATAAATGCATTTTTAAATTTTTATCCTGAAAGAAGTAACAAAAGAGGACTGTAATTGAACGCTGCATTCAAATGATCTTGCAAAGTTAGGAATAATACATTTTGTGCAGATCTTATGATAATATTTTTAATTGATTTTCTCTTTTTGTAAGAGTATTCCCCACACACATATATAAGTAATTCATCTCTTCAATTCATTCATTGATAGAAGCTTTGAAAAGCTTGAAAGCATTGCAGTGAAGATCAAGTCGTATGCTCTTATGAATCAATATGAGTTTGATATGAGGAAATTCATGAGAATTATTTGTTGAAATTAAAGTATAATATGTAATATTTCTTCAAAAATGCATCAAGTTTTCACTCACGTGTGTTGCTAAGTATCTTCTCACGTGCTTGACTTGCAAGAGATGGAAGAGCATTTGTTGCATGCAATTGATGAGTCATCAGCCATATGAATATGAATAATAATTGTAGATATGAGAATGATGATAGGAATATCTGCAAGTACAGGTAATTTGTCAGATTCTATTGGAAATTTCACCATCAATGATTCAATATCAGACGAATTACAGAAATTATATCATTTGGAAGGTTCTATACATTTTATTCTGTTACTACGGAATGTTTCATTTCTATCAATTATTCAAATTCATTCATCTTCCAAGAGAAATAAATTGAGAACATTAACATCAACTATACTACTGTGAGTCTATTATTCATTTATGAATAACAAAATCATACAAATTCATCAAGTGTATGCCATTTTTATATTATTGCATTATTATAATTTATTGAATGTCAGATGATTTATTCACATGAATTTTTCCAATTCATTCTGAATTACTTCATTTTGAATTCTACCAAACATAAAGTTTATTGACCGAGCGAAGTGAGGTCTAAGATTCAAGTCGACGGTTTTGCATTTCTCTCCATGTTTATATGTTCCGCATTTACGGCAAAACGCAGCAATAGATTTTCATGAAATTTGATAGGCATGTTCCCTTTAAAATTGCACGTCGACATATATACAAGGTTTTGGAAATTTTTCATTTCAAGGATAATAAAAAAGGAGAAGGAGACGCCTTCATACGCCAATATGAGAGTAAAAATTGGACTATGGAATTATTCATCTCAAATCAGCTGTCGATTGGATTATAAATTGCATGCGATTCAATATCTCATTGTAACCTAATAAAAAAACAGCTGTTGTGTAGACTTTTAATTGCATGCAGAGGCATGCAATTGATAACTTAAAGTAGCGTAGTATTTTCTCCCGACTTTTCTCTGCTTTCAACTCGGTAAGCGTTTGATGATAGTAGCTGTTTAGATCGAATTATTAGCATTGTCGATACAACAACCCAAACAGCCATTAGTCGTTCATACACCGATATCTAGCCGACACAACAGGACAGGACAGTATTTACTTCGAAGAACAGTATAAGAGGAGACTGTAGTTTATTACTCAGCGAGGTCTACTGTTCACAGAGCTACTAGTCTATAAAAGTGACAAAAAAAACATGTTTGATAAAAGCCTTCCCATGATAAATACTCCACCCGTCATCCGCCATTCACCCATTGATATTGCTAAATTATATAGCCAATTCATTCTTCCAAAAATTATAAATCGATGTTGGAATGTCAACTCACCATTTTTAATAAACTTTTAAAAAAACTTCCTAGAAGGAGCAGTTTTCACATATGTTGACAGTTTTTGCAATCTTCCAATGAATCTTCTCTCATTCAAATTTCTCTTGGAAGACTATTTCATTCAAGTGTGAAGAAAAATTTATTAAAAGTAAGATCTCAATTTTTCCTGTCAGTTGTTGCATAATACAAGTTGATGAGCTATTTGAAAGGAATGACATTTTACTGGAGTTTTCAATTACTTTTTGTGAAGCTCAATTTATTATCAGAGTTATTCGACCCAAGACTACAACCTTGTACATTCGATGTTCTAATTCAATTCTCCCCTCAAATCTTCAATTGAAAAATTTTTTTTAACTGTTTCATAAATCATTTTTTGAGTTTCACACGTGAATGGAACGACAAATTGCATGATTAAACAAATAAAATGGAATATTGAAGATTATGAATCACTATTCTTCCACATTTGATTGAAAATTTTATTTGACACAAATTGGAATGATGATGGTTTTCAATGTATTGTTAGTGTTATCATAAGTTGATAACCTTTTCAGAATGTGGTAAGAGATTATTGACGTATACTCTTCAATTAAATTTCCTCCACACTTGATTGAAATCTTCTTTGTAGAGTAATTGGACTGAACAGGCTTATTGGCATATTTCCGCGGGACTGTCACCAGAAGTAAAAACTGCACATCCAAGTCTTATTCTGCTTATTTGGAACTTCATTAATAATGGTAAGTATACGTTCCATCATAAATCTATATTTCTTCAAGGAAAATAATTGACAGTATCACTTATCATGAATTAGTAATTGAAATCTTACTTTTAATCAATTTTCCTTCACACTTGACTGAAATGGTCTTCGAAGAGAAATTAAAATGAGAGAATACTCATTGGTAAATGATCACAATAACTGTCAACATAAGTGAAAACTGCTCCTTCAAGATAAGTATTTTTTGAAACTTTATTAAAAATGGTGAGTTGACATTCCATCATAGATTTATAATTTTTGAAAAAAATCAATTAATAATATGAATAGGTGGATGGCGAGTATTTATCAAGAGGTGGCTTTTTACAAACATTATTTATTTTTATCACTTTAATAGATAAACTTCACGTTGGTAGAGTTTGAAATGAAGTAGTCCTGGATGAATAAATTAGAGAAATTCATGTGAATAAATCATCTGACATCCAATAAATTATAATAATGTAATAATATAAAAATGTCATACACTAAATGGATGAATAAATAATAGACTCACAGTAGTATAATTAAGCCCAGCACACACATAATGAGCTTTGTGCGTACGATATTTTGCGCATCATTATGAATATTATTCTATCAGATCAAACGAAGCTTGACAAAAAATCATCTGATTAACCTTATAGAATTTATAAGGACGGCAAAATACCGTACGAACAAAAATCAATGTCTGTGTGCGGGGTTTAAGCTGCGTTTACACCAATGTTATCAACAAAATGTTAATAACTTAATCCTTATAGATTCTATTGGATTCAACATAACTTATCATTTACATGATGATCATATGTGTTCGTCAAGTTCAGTTCAATCTAATAGAATCTGAAAGAATTAAGTTATTAACATTTTGTTAATAATTTTGGTATAAACGCAGCTTTATAAAATCTGGAAAATAACTTGTACTTTCAGATATTTCTATCATCATCCTCATTTCTACAATTATTCATATTCATATGGATGATGACTTATCAATTGCATGCAACAAATGCTCTTCCATCTCTTGCAAGCGAAGCACGTGAAAAAATATTTCGCAACATACGTGAGTCAAAACTTGTATTTTTTGAAGAACTATTACATTCTATATGTTAATCCCAATCAATAATTCTCATGAATCTTCTCAATTCGAAGTAATATTGGTTCTTAAGACCATACCACTCGATCATCACTGCAATGTTTTCAAGCTTTTCAAATCTTCTATCAATGGGTGATTTGAAGAAATAAATTATTTATATCTGTGTGTGGAAAATACTCATTCAAAAACAGAAAATCAATGGAAAATATTATCATGAGATCTGTACATCTGAACTTATATTAATTCATAAGAGCATACTACTTCATCTTTACTGTAATGTTTTCAAGCTTATCGAAACTTATATCAGTGGTTGGTTTGGAGAAATAAATTATTTAAATCTTTGAGTGTAGAATACACATTAAACATGAGAAAATCAATAAATGTAATCATGAGATCTGTACATCAAATGATAAATCATTCCTAATTTTGCAAGCTCATTTTGACTGCAGCGTTGGAATGCTACTCCTTTCAGAATGAAAATGGACAAATAAAAATAGATAATAAAAAGAATGGATGTGGACAATGGTCAATCATATCAACAATATTTATATCATTTATCAATTTATTCTAAAAAAAAAACTTTGAAACATATAACTGAGGTCTGTCCTGTCAGGTTGTATCCCCATGCCGTTGAGGATTTTGTGAATGCTGTACCAGCAGCTCTTGAATGGTTGGCTGATTTGGACTTATAGCTTTATAATATGTCTAGTTTTATCTTTTGATAATTATGTTAATAGAACTACTGGTTCTCTCCATGTGCATAGTTTTATATTTTGACTTTTTTGAATTAATGACAATCAATTATTATAATTGAGCGCATAATTCATATTTGAGAGGTAAATGTGTCAAAATGCCATACGCTATATATAATTTATTCTGAACAAGGTTCATGAAAAGATGCAGATTTGGATTACAGTCCTCTTTTACTACTTCATCAGAATACAAAAAAATGGTTGAGAATGGATGTGGTAAATCAATTCTTAATGTATGATTGACAATATTAAGTTAACTTATCATCTTGTTTTGGACAAGGTGAGGCTAAGACATCAATGTTAATTATTATGGAGTGACCATATTGAGTCACAATATATATGCTCGCCGCAATGATTCAGAGTGTTTAAAGCTTCATTAATTTTTCATGAATCTGAGAAAATTGATACTCAGAAATAGTTATTTGTGCAACTAGTGCGCTGAGTGACACTTTCCTGCACGGAAATAAACGTTTACGCATGAACCGTAGGTGAGTGTGGAACAGTTTCTTGAGTGCAGCAAAAGAACTTTTCCTCTTTTTTATCAGTAAATTTTATCTTTCTACAGTAAAACTATACTTCACTCTGATTGATAAGTTATATTATTTCCATCTTGAACAACTTCAATTTCTATTTCTGAAATTTGTTTTTTTTCAGCCTGTGAAAGCAATGATTACTGCGAGGAAGGGGAATTATGCCATGTCGCGGTTTGTGAGGAGGGATTCTGCAAATGCGACTCGCATTTATAGTCAGAACTAGAAATAATATAAAGTTGAAAATCATCAGCCAGTCTGTTATGAGAGTTCAAATACTACTTCACTTAGTCTGTTGTTCTCTCCCAATAATTGTATGGATATGATTTCAATTAATAAAATGATTATTTTGAAGAGTTATTGAAGCTAAAAATGTTCTGTTCTCATAGATTGAACAGATCTCAAACTAGAATAACCATATAGATATATTCGATCAAGATCCAAACTCATTAATTCTTAGCAATACTGAGGAGAAGGTCTCAACGCAGAACATACCTAAACTTTCCTTAACTGCTCAATCTGAGACTGTCTGATTTTTCATTTAGGAGGTAGAGGTGCTCAGTATCGAGTGTGCCTGCACTTTTTTAAAGATGATAAAGAAGACAATTTTGAATAAAATTTAGAATTTAGAAATAGGCCGACACATCTAGAAAATACCTGAGTCTATACCTAATTCATGCAGGTGAACGGGCTAGAGTCAAGAAAACTTCAATTAATCTTGCCATGCCTGATTTAATAGGTTTATACTATAGAATAACACTACAATTTGAAATAATAGAAAAATACAAACAGCTTCAATAAACATTGGCAGCTAAAATCGAACAACAGAAACAACAATATCATGTTACTTTGTTGACATTCTTCATCTGATTCGGGGGCGCATTACTATCCCCGTTTAGATAGCAATACGTCACAAAACCAAACAAGATCAGTCATAAAATAACCAATCAATTTCAACATGAAATTACTCAAGAAAGAAAAAAACCGTTGAACCCAAATTTCGTCGATAGTAACCCATATAACCCATTTCATAATAATTTTGAATCCCCACTTTTATTGACATTCTCGAATGAACCTTTGTTTCACTACACTGCACTTTCGTTGGTTTGTACGTTGCTTTATCGTCGGGGTTACAGTACCTTGTTTTTGGCGGTGAGCTTTTACCGGTTGAATTTGGCTTGACGGCGACGTCCTCTTACGTCCCTAGACCTGTCGTCTGAACGGGTGTCTTGAAGCGGTTTTACATAAAGTTGCGGAACCAAAGGGGTGGTAGTACAAGAAGTTGGTTTGGGGACACACATGAACCGCTGTAAATAAATGTATTACAGCATTAATTTCTAACTCTTCCTACAATTCATCAAAAGCTAAAACAGGAGTTTATTCTGTTATTTAATTTAGATTTTATCTTGACGTTCTGATTTCATTCTCAAAATTTAACAGATTTAAAACAAATTTACTTGCCAGAGTGTCATTAATCTACAATGCAACTTTATGAAAACACTCGTAATAAATTAATATAATGCTTTTAGAAAAATGAATACTTCATTAATTATGATGTTAACTTTTATGATATTTTTCGTTTGGTTTGCAAAATCAAATATAATTTTTCATATAGTAGCTCGGCTAGTATTGTTGGAAACTTGTGCGCTAGCCAACATTTATTTTATTTATTATTTATGAACTATAGGACGCAATCCAAGTGTAAATAACGGGCATTCGCCCAAAACTGCTCAGAACCTTAATTAAAAATGAACATTCCAGAGTTTATGATTTGATTTACCTACAAATACAAGTCCAAAAACTAGTATCAACTGAAATTATGAATTTATCACCTAATAAAACAAGACACTTTATAACACAATAAAAGAAAAAAATATTGAAAATTTCACTTTAAGGAAAGATAATGTTTGCCTTATAAGATTCACCTTTAATTAAATAAAATTAGTAGACACATAGAAAATAATTTAAATTGTATTAAAATTTGAACATTCATTAATATTAATTTCCTGGAGAAGAAAAACTTTCTTCTTCATCTATTAAGATTTCTATCATAAAAAATTTACTAAATCATTCAAAAGCCTAATGACATAAGAAAACAGAGTCTGAAAAATATAAATTAAAAATGTCATAAACTCAATATGAACAATTCTTAAAAGTTTCATTCCAATTAAAGGCTATCTTCCTGACTTTCAGCAATACTCTACGATAATATATCTCCAGGAACAATAACTCAAATGTAACGTAACTGAAAACTTTCTATACTTCTGTAGAAAAAAATTATAAGTATCTTCCATCACTAATAAAATCAAAAGGATTATTCTCAATCAATATTATTAACTTGAAAAATAACAGGCTTTGTTGATAAATCTTTTGATTGAAGTTCACTTAATAATTTCCCTAATTATATTTTAACCTTAGTTTACGTACCTTAGCGGTTATTTGAAGAAACAATTATTCGTACATGATGAAGAAACACAATTAAACCTTTCAGGACATGGCACTACTAGTAAATTTAAACATTAATAAAAAATAAAACTAGCTCCTACATTAACTACTGAAATAAACTTATAAACTGCCCAAAAAGGGGGAAACATAGTGACTACATCTTTACTCTCGTAGTGCTCCTAGCAAAGTGTCCTCCGGAACGTAATCTGGTCTCTCGACTGGGGAATCCCCACTACTGTATTTAGAAACAGGTCTCCTATTGGGCGAATGGAATCAATTTGACCAATCGTCGCGTGGCTTCTACAGCCTTTGGACCAAATAGTAACTGCAAAATCGGTAGTTTGTTATAATTTCAATGCTTGCTGTTTTCCAACTTATCGCATTTTATGTCGCGACAAGAAGGCTAAGTTTTAGAGATAATTCCATAATCTACATTCCTCGACGACTCGGAGCCACAATTTTTAAATATCTATCATGGGAAACTCGAAGTCATGGCCGTCATAATAGAGAGAAAATAATTTATTTCGCTAACTCACTTACAATAATGGCTCTAGTCTATTGCGTATTAAATTCACTATTAACTTGGGAAAAGGCCTGAATTAAAGAGAGTGCCCGGCACACTCCCCTTCCTTACGGTGTGAAACACGCAAAAAGAAATCTAATCAGGATATGTTACCATAGAGGCATTCTGTATGATTTGGAGAGTCGAATTTCTGGATTGATAGTAGGATCCAATTTGAAGCGGGCCCTCTTCAAAAGAAATCTCTTTAATCATTCCGAAATTCAGCAAAATGTATAACTAATTGAGATTGTGGCAAGAGTCTTTAAAACTGTGGCAAGAGTCAGGACAAAACATATGGACGTGTCCACCTTTTAAGTAGGTACTAAAGACGGACCGAGTATAATAATCTTGAATACTTCAATCACTTTATTGAGTCCCTGGTTATTTTCTTGGCAAACTCTAACAAGGGAAAACGTTTAAAAGACATCATAGTTTTAATTGGTTCTATGTTACTCTGCTGTTGTAAAATATGAAGTACGTTGATTATAATAGTAAAGGATGAAACTTTTTCACTCTGCTGAATGTATTGAAATCTAACTATCATTACTATAGAGTTGAGAGTGCAACATATTTTTAACAATATAAAGCAATTCAGTAGGCAATACTATTCTACATAGACTACGATTCAAAGATAACAATGATTGAAATTGCATTATTAGATCAACGCGAGAGCTATATGACACAAGCGCGATTTTGCATTCCACAATCATGAGAAAAACACTTTTCATTATAATATTCCAGTAGGAAACCTCTACCACAGAACGCTAGTCAAAACAAAACTATGATATCGGGTGCCAGGCTTTAATCGACAATAATAATTCTGTATTTCGCTTCTCACTAGAGTATTGTCATTTTCTCACTGCCTACAACTTCAACTAGATAAATTGACTCGACAGCGATCATGGTTATTTATCTCAAACTCAAAGTACGTGACATTTTCTCTAAACACTGGAAGAATAATTCTCAAGGCATGATTTAATAATATGAAAATTCAACTCGATCAACTAGCTTGGGACTGCTAATGCTTGACTTCTGATTATCAACATTATGAAATTTACCAATACATTAACACATTAATAGACTACTATTACACTATTACTGATTCTCAAGTTCACTGACATTTCCAACCTTACTGGAGCCTCACATAATTATTTCTCAACAATAAACTTCATATCCAACTAGTTTCAATTACTCTACTAGATCTCAAAATATCTCAACTTATTCACATGGAAAACTTGATTGCAATTTTACTATTCATCATTAAAAAAATTATCATTTCATTAAAGATTTTCCTATTTTTTTTATTTATTAATTCTTTTTGACTACTTATCTCTAAAGGGTCCTACTACTGTTAATTACCTCAATTTAATTTTCCCAACAAAAATTCTATTTCCTTTTTGACACGAATTTTCCTACATATTTCTACCTTATATCCCCATTTAAATTTTTAATCA
The DNA here is from genome assembly GCF_014356525.2 of Nilaparvata lugens. NCBI lineage: Eukaryota > Metazoa > Arthropoda > Insecta > Hemiptera > Delphacidae > Nilaparvata > Nilaparvata lugens. Next base: position 17,655,602 of record NC_052516.1, read on the forward strand.
ACCTTTCAACTCTCAACTACAGAATAATTTAAACTCATGCTTAACTCAAGAGATTTTCCCTTTTCATTTCAAATTCAACTAGAAGAATTTCACTGTTAATTTATTTTAATTTAACCCGTTCAGTACTGTTCCAATATTTATTTCTACTTTCACTGATAACCATTTTAACATTACCTAGGTACTCGAAAAAGTTTCTCTGTTATTTTATTTGTATACCTTAACTAATCACTTTAAATATTCATTGTCTAAAACCTTCAATTTTCGTTACCATACCAAATTTCTAAGCAACTTTAAACTCAATAATACCCCTTTTTTTACCAATTATTACTTGTGTTTTTGCGGCTGACTTTCCTACCAAACATTAACGAACCTTTTGACTGGGCTTCCCTAAACTGCATTACGCTGATTGTTTTCCTTACAATCACTACGAAGACTCACTAAATATTCTAGATTTCGGTTTACGTTATTCTACTGACGAGCCCCATAACTCTCGAATGAACCAGACCGTTTACTAGATACAAAAAAAATCTTAGCTCACACCATCTTCGGTGCCTTTCGCTAAAATTATACAATTCCACCGTACAAATTTGCAAGGTTAGTCACAGCTAAATTCCTTGATTTGTTACATGGACAACTTTCGGGCAGTGCTCCGTTCTCTCTGGACACGGACCTACACTCGCGCCGATTACCTAAATTCAACAACAACACACACAGGCAGGACATCCCTTGTCCTCCTCTAAATCTTGAGTCTCAACTAAACAAAAAAAATTCCCCACAGTCTACAGGAAACGTCACCAACACAACGGATCTTTACACTATCACTACGCATGCCTACCGCAAAAATCACACCTAAAAAAAATATTTCCAATAATAAAACTGATTCACCTTTTCGAGAATAAACATTACTGATAAAGGGACTTAACAACCTCATCTCAATCAACTTATTTTCATACAAATTCCCAAGGATTTGATTATCGTTTCAACTTTAATCTACAATACCCAATTATTTAGTTTAAACATCTCAAGGCCAAAACTACTCATCAACTTTTCAAAACTACATATCAACAATAACTAATAAAACAGTTTCCTATTTATTCTCTGATTACCTTCGATCTACCTAAACTTATCAAAAAAATTTCCTATTTTCCTCAAACATTCTCCCATAATAATTTCCGAATTTTCCTAATTTACTTGGGTTGACCTTTAAAATCTCAATATTCACTTTCACTACTACTATAATGATATTCAACTACCAGACGTGAGACCAGAATACGTACGTTGACATTACAATAATTTCTATCATCATTCACGGAATTACAGAATACAAAAAATTTATTCAGCACTTAGAATCAGTTGTTTTTCACCTATGCTAGTTTCTTCTACTAATTTTTATTCTACCGTTAAACATTTAATTTGTCAATCAATTTCAATATAAAGTTTTAGAATACTTTCAACTTGAGCTTCAATGATACCTAACTTTATCTTTAAGCACTTCAAAAGATTTTCATTTTAATGGTTTAACATAACTGAATAACTTTCTGTTTCATCTACAATTATTTAAACTTCAGAAAAATTGGAGTAGCAACTATAAATTATTCATTCAACTCCAAACCCAAAATATTGACAGTTAACACGTTCACAGAATGAATTATTAAGTATAGACTCAGAAAAATTGATCTAGTATGATTAGAGTAAGTTATGAAAAATTTAATTTTTTAGAAAATTTGAATTCCAGAGATTTAAATATCTCTAGACAGCAGAGTGGCGCAGTTGTGTGCCAAAGAAGATAATTTTGAATAAAATTTAGAATTTAGAAATAGGCCGACACATCTAGAAAATACCTGAGTCTATACCTAATTCATGCAGGTGAACGGGCTAGAGTCAAGAAAACTTCAATTAATCTTGCCATGCCTGATTTAATAGGTTTATACTATAGAATAACACTACAATTTGAAATAATAGAAAAATACAAACAGCTTCAATAAACATTGGCAGCTAAAATCGAACAACAGAAACAACAATATCATGTTACTTTGTTGACATTCTTCATCTGATTCGGGGGCGCATTACTATCCCCGTTTAGATAGCAATACGTCACAAAACCAAACAAGATCAGTCATAAAATAACCAATCAATTTCAACATGAAATTACTCAAGAAAGAAAAAACCGTTGAACCCAATTTCGTCGATAGTAACCCATATAACCCATTTCATAATAATTTTGAATCCCCACTTTTTATTGACATTCTCGAATGAACCTTTGTTTCACTACACTGCACTTTCGTTGGTTTGTACGTTGCTTTATCGTCGGGGTTACAGTACCTTGTTTTTGGCGGTGAGCTTTTACCGGTTGAATTTGGCTTGACGGCGACGTCCTCTTACGTCCCTAGACCTGTCGTCTGAACGGGTGTCTTGAAGCGGTTTTACATAAAGTTGCGGAACCAAAGGGGTGGTAGTACAAGAAGTTGGTTTGGGGACACACATGAACCGCTGTAAATAAATGTATTACAGCATTAATTTCTAACTCTTCCTACAATTCATCAAAAGCTAAAACAGGAGTTTATTCTGTTATTTAATTTAGATTTTATCTTGACGTTCTGATTTCATTCTCAAAATTTAACAGATTTAAAACAAATTTACTTGCCAGAGTGTCATTAATCTACAATGCAACTTTATGAAAACACTCGTATAAATTAATATAATGCTTTTAGAAAAATGAATACTTCATTAATTATGATGTTAACTTTTATGATATTTTTCGTTTGGTTTGCAAAATCAAATATAATTTTTCATATAGTAGCTCGGCTAGTATTGTTGGAAACTTGTGCGCTAGCCAACATTTATTTTATTTATTATTTATGAACTTTAGGACGCAATCCAAGTGTAAATAACGGGCATTCGCCCAAAACTGCTCAGAACCTTAATTAAAAATGAACATTCCAGAGTTTATGATTTGATTTACCTACAAATACAAGTCCAAAAACTAGTATCAACTGAAATTATGAATTTATCACCTAATAAAACAAGACACTTTATAACACAATAAAAGAAAAAAAAATATTGAAAATTTCACTTTAAGGAAAGATAATGTTTGCCTTATAAGATTCACCTTTATTAAATAAAATTAGTAGACACATAGAAAATAATTTAAATTGTATTAAAATTTGAACATTCATTAATATTAATTTCCTGAGAAGAAAAACTTTCTTCTTCATCTATTAAGATTTCTATCATAAAAAATTTACTAAATCATTCAAAAGCCTTAATGACATAAGAAAACAGAGTCTGAAAAATATAAATTAAAAATGTCATAAACTCAATATGAACAATTCTTAAAAGTTTCATTTCAATTTAAAGGCTATCTTCCTGACTTTCAGCAATACTCTACGATAATATATCTCCAGGAACAATAACTCAAATGTAACGTAACTGAAAACTTTCTATACTTCTGTAGAAAAAAATTATAAGTATCTTCCATCACTAATAAAATCAAAAGGATTATTCTCAATCAATATTATTAACTTGAAAAATAACAGGCTTAATTAATTCATACTCTTATGAAGTTTCAAATTGATGAAAATTCCCTAAATTATATTTTAACCTTATTTTACGTACCTTAGCGGTTATTTGAAGAAACAATTATTCGTACATGATGAAGAAACACAATTAAACCTTTCAGGACATGGCACTACTAGTAAATTTAAACATTAATAAAAAATAAAACTAGCTCCTACATTAACTACTGAAATAAACTTATAAACCTGCCCAAAAAGGGGGAAACATAGTGACTACATCTTTACTCTCGTAGTGCTCCTAGCAAAGTGTCCTCCGGAACGTAATCTGGTCTCTCGACTGGGGAATCCCCACTACTGTATTTAGAAACAGGTCTCCTATTGGGCGAATGGAATCAATTTGACCAATCGTCGCGTGGCTTCTACAGCCTTTGGACCAAATAGTAACTGCAAAATCGGTAGTTTGTTATAATTTCAATGCTTGCTGTTTTCCAACTTATCGCATTTTATGTCGCGACAAGAAGGCTAAGTTTTAGAGATAATTCCATAATCTACATTCCTCGACGACTCGGAGCCACAATTTTTAAATATCTATCATGGGAACTCGAAGTCATGGCCGTTCATAATAGAGAGAGAAAATAATTTATTTCGCTAACTCACTTACAATAATGGCTCTAGTCTATTGCGTATTAAATTTACTATTATAACTTGGGAAAAGGCCTGAATTAAAGAGAGTGCCCGGCACACGATTTTTCACCCAATGTACCGATGCATGTATTCTAGATACCTTGGTTTTCACAATTTACACCAGACACTAGATATACATACACATAGAGCTGCAGAGCAAAGATCTGCACTGTTTCATAATTTATTTATTTGTGGATACATTCATTACAAGTCTTATAAATATTATCGGGTACATAAAACACGCTTGGCCCAAAACTATCATATTCCCGAACTCTGGTAATAAAAACATGTCCAAAACATAGGTTATGTTTGAAAGTTGGAATTCAATTTTTGTCTGAAAAATATATACGAGCTAGAAATGTTGAATTCAGTAAGATCATAGAGAAACAATAGCATAAGTGGATATCCCATGGTATAGGGCGTTTATGTCGCAACTTTTACTGTTATCTCAAGCTGATAGTCCACGTAGTTCTTTCCTGTGAAGCTTTATGACGCTGGTAGTCTCTCATATTGTGCCGTTCATACACTCTTACCCAAACAAAACAGTAAAATCCGACAATAATCGACAGTAATCGGCTTGAGATAACAGTAAGAGTTGCGACATAAACGCCCTATACCATGGGATATCTACTTACGCTATTGTTTCTCTATGGTAAGATTGAAACACCAAATCATAGTCAATTATATATAATCACCAGAAATTTAATAAATTATGTAATTTGAAAAAAAATTAGGCCAAAAATACACACAACTTCTCACTAAACACCATAATCCAGTACCTATTATTCCGAATCTGAAACAGTCACATTTTCTTAAACTGTCAGTAATAAGGATGAATAATGTGCACGCTTCTTTCTCAACTAATGCTGACAGTTATAAGTGAAATTCACTCTAGTAGATCATGAATATGTAGTGCAAGTTGCCTCACCAGCTCGCTGCAGTAATGGTTACTGTATCTTCTATCTATATAATTATAGCGAAATGGCACTCACTCACTGACTGACTGACTGACTCACTCACTCGCAGAACTAAAAATCTACCGGACGAAAAACGTTCAAATTTGGTAGGTATGTTTAGTTGACCCTTTAGACACGCACTAACAACGGAATTGGAAAAATTTCCAAAGATACGCCCAAAATCTGCGTTTTTCCAGCGTTTTTTATTGTTTTCTCAGAACAAATGATCAGAAAAGTTCAAATTTAGTACAGAAGCTCAGCTAGGTTGTATTAATGTTGTGTTAAAAGGAATTTGAAGTAACATCAAAGATACGCCCAAAATTAGCGTTTTTTGCTTTTTCTCAGATTTATCGAGAACAAATGAACAGAAATTGTTCAAATTTAGTACAGAAGCTAAGCTAGGGTGTTATAATGTTGTGTTAGAAGGAATTTGAAATAACGCCAAAGATACGCACAAAATTAGCGTTATCTTGCGTTTTCTTAGCTCTTTCATCAAGTAATAGACAGAAAATTTTCAAATTTGATACAAAGGTTTAGCTATGGTCTAAAAATTTTGTTATGAGGTAGGTGACTTTAATATTTCATCAAAGATACGCCCAAAATCAGCGTTTTTCCAACGTTTTTCTCAGGTTTTCTGCGCTTACTCAGTACTGTGACTTTCTGATGGAATGAAGCCTGCTTAAATGAAAAATGCAGGCGAGCGAAGCGAGCCCGCTGATCTCATTTTTGGACGATCCAGTCGGGGGTCAGGGGACTGAGCCCCCTGGCTAAACGGATATGGCGAGCGAAGCGAAGCCTGACGGCTAGTTAACCTATATATTTGGAAAAGTGGCAATAATTGAGAGCTTTCATTTTTTTTTAAATATTCCAATATAACTTTTTTCCAGGTAACTTGTTATGCAACTAGTGCTACATAATCTGCAATTCTAAATGGCTTCAAAAAGACTATTAGAAACTATAAGAGACTCATGAGACTTCAATATAGAGACTATTAAGCTACTCTATGTTTCTCAGTGAGTTTTCCAGTGGTTCTTCGAGCTTGAATATCCCGCACCATTTTGCATTCCTTCCCCTTCATTTGTTCACATGGATCTGTGCATTTATGAATGGAACAAGGCTTTCAAGTGGGACTGTGGCACCATATTTCGGATTGTGTTTTGACTGACAATACTATGAAAGATTTTCATGATTAAGTTGAAACCGAAAATTAGGTTTTCAGTTTTATTAGAATCATTGATTCTCTACTCCAGTTTCAGTTAACCCTTTCGCTGCCGTATAAATGTGAGCTCAATGTGTCTGACAGACCGAATTAATGTTGACATGAATGTTGGAATGAATCCATCAGTAACTTTTTATATGAAGCAGCAGTATATAGCTTATTTTACTTAATGTACCTAATACTTATACAACTACACTGTATTTTTACTTAGTTGAATAATAAGAGGATCTATTATAATAATAATAATAGTGGAAGAGGAAAAGGTTGACTGCCTTCTTCACTATCACTACTGCTCCGGAAAAATTCCAGTTCCACTTCATCAATTTAAGAACCTGAGCTAAGTAAAAAAGCTTGAATTTCATGTTTAGAATGAATTTTATGTACTTGAATTACCCATAACGAACGCAAATTGAAATCACTTCACAAACAGAAACAAGTCTACACTTTTGAATCACAACATACAACAAGCTACACACACATGGCGCTTCACTGCAGCTGTTCACTGAAACCTAGATATCTTCGTTGAATGAAATCGGAGTCAGTTGAAACTTGGCTTATTATGTTGGCAACACTACAGACTATGTCTGTATTATAAAATGAAGGCAATATTTAATATACGTGGATAGCACAGTGAGCTCAAAGATGAAAACGAATATATACGGGCTTGGTGTGTCCAGACATACTTTTCAAAAACGAATATTTTCGTGCTTGGCAGTGAAAGGGACATAAATATTTGAACGTATTGTTATTTATTATTAATTTTACTTCTGCTACTTCAAATATTGACAACAGGGTTGACAGCTAGATGGAAATTCGATGAGGATCGTTTAATTTGGATTTTCGTTTCATGATAATTATTTTCATTAGGATTTGAAAAAAATTAATCTCTCATTAATTTCCATCTGTAAAGAGTATTATATTGAATAGTCCCATAGAGAAAAGAATAACTTCGTCTATATTTTGTCTCTGATAGTACGTTAAGTTGCGTACAGACCTATGCACCACGAACACACAAATTTCACTTTCTACCAGTTGGTGCAGTGCTTATTATATCTGTATATTACTGTTTCTATACAAATACAGATATACCATAATAAGCATAGCATCAGTTGATGAAATGTGAAATGTGCGTGGTACATATATAAGTTTGTATATCTATGTTTCTATACAAATACAAATATAATAAGCATGGATGATGGGGAACATGATGAGAATTGAAATGCGCGTGTTCATGGCGCATACGTGCGTACGCACCTCTATATGTACCTGCTTTTATACGTACCTGCTATTTTCCTTCAATTTCATCTGAAGAGTAACAGTGAGTCTTTGGTCTCAGGATCTTCAAACTACATTATCAATAGCATGATTCCATGTTAATGAATGAAGTAATTTAACTTTCTGTAGTGTGAAGTTTTTAGTTCAAAATTTCTAGTTTCATTCAAAATTTAGAATTTTTAAATAATTAATAAGTTACTGTTCTAGATTTTTTTTATATTTTAGACTAAATATGATTTTGATTCAAAATTTGCTCGTTTATCTGAGTATTGGAGAGCGTAAATTGTATTTTGAAAAGTGAAAGTGACATAACCAACATTTTGATTTGGACATTATAGTATAAATTGGAAATGGAACAGTTTTGGGCATGAGCCTGTTGTGCCTTTCCTCATGTTAAGTACTTGTACACAATGTGATAAATGAATAAATAAACTCTTTTCTGTATGGGCTACTTGTAATAAAAATAGAAAGAAAAATAAAATGGCATCAATGTCCGAAACTGGCATCAATGTTGTGATTAAATAATTCAAAAAGGCTACTGAGAAGTAATTTAAGCCTAGAATGACTGAAATCGAGTAATGGTCTCTTTAACCTATTAATAGTAAACTAAAGAATACTATTGATTGAGAGAATTTTGTTATAAATCCTTAATTTATTATAATTACCTTATTTGAATTTCTTTATACCACGAAAAATAATACCCCATTGTGAAGAATCATGTAACTCATATAACAAGATACAATCTACATAGATATGTTACTTATGATTCAAATTTAACGGTTATTTGTAAGCAGCTAGTATACATCGCTTCAAAGATTGTAAACTGCATCCCGAACGAGCTCATCAGTGTACCTATTATTTTTGTACCAACAAATATTAAAAACTGGATACTTCACAACTATCACTTCCATCTTAATATTTTATTCTATGAGTTCAAATTTTTTTCAGCGTTTAAAACTATTCATTATTTTGAGGTTTAATTCACAATCAATAGCATTTATTTTAAATATACTAACCATTGTTTGAATAAAAAGATCCCATTTTAAATTATTAGCTTAACATTTAGAAACATTTGAGACTTTTTCTCTTTGTACTGTTTTTGTGTTTTGGTGAAATAAATTGAAATGAATTGAATCGTTGATGTGTTTTCTCCTCCAATCTAGTAAAAATCTAGTAGTAAAAATGTCAGTGTAGGTCTCTCCAACCTCGATATTGACGTTCTTTCCAGCCGGCTAGTCTCAGAAGGCGTTTGGTCGGGACAAGGAAGTGAGGGTTTTCGACATTTCATATACTGGGCTGAGAGTCTGTGAGAAGTATTCAAAAACAATCAAGAAAACAAAGAGTTGAGCAGTTAGGTAGTTCCTCCATCGCACGCGTTTCTCGTTGCCCGGTAAAAATACTCTGATGGGCGCCCTGAAGAACGCCTCAGTTGGCGATGGAGGAAACGGCCAAAAAGTGCCACTGCTTGACAGTCGAGGTCGCTCCCCCTGCCTGAGGGTATAGAGATGTATGAGGTGTGAGGGGGTTTGAGGGTATAGGCACAGATCTAACCTTCATTCTAGTAATATTTTCCAATAGTTTAGAGAAAAATAGAATACTTATTTCGCCAAAATTCAAAAAATACATAAGACAAAATATGTAAATAAGATAAGTAAACTAGTTCACTTATATTAGTAAACCAACTGATTTCTTAGTCTATGGTATAGGGGTTTCAGCTGAGTGCGGTAGGGTGGTTGAATCAAATCAAATCAAATCAATTATTATATTCCACATTGCATTACAAAAAAAATGTAAAATTTCATAAATTCAATTATAAAATAATAGAATACATCAATTGAAATAGGAAATGATAAATTATTACATTAATGCTAGTATATAGATGGCGTGGAATTCCCCCAATAAGACTATACGTCTGTGAATGGGGGAGAGTTCTTTCATGAAAATAGAGTAACATGTATCTTTATCTGTGCTATGAACTATTAACTTTATGTTTCATACAACCTATATAAATAAATGTAACTGCTGTTTATAGTTTATTCAAAAAATATGTGATCAATAACAGAGCAGAGTTGATTATAAATTTACGAGTGGGAGAGCAAGGGAACCTATGACCAGCAATGAAGCGAAAAAATTATATTTCAATTAAATTGAGCTGGTGAGTTATACTAGATGTATGGTGAATGGAGCAGTTCCTCAGTTCCAATCCAGCAGCCTATGCCAAAAAGCCACTTGACCAACCTACTTTTATACACCACGTCGCAGCAATCCTCAGCCTCCCTGATGATAATTCTTATAAATAATTAAATTTGAGCTAGGTAGTATGCTGATTTGAGCTCTATTCCATGCATTAATCTAGGTGTTGAATATCCATGGTTGTTCCTGATTCGTGTTTGATAATTGTGTTGTATATTAGCAAATAGGTTTATTTTATTTTTCTTATATATGTGAGAATTGTTTTTATAATAACTGTCTTAGATTGAGCACAGGGAAGTCCAAGAATAGCAGCAACGTGGGGTACCTGGATTCTTTTTTCAGGATAGTTTTCATTATTGTGCGTTGAGTGACGGACAGCGGCTCCAGGCAAGCAGATGAAACACCTCCCCAAACTATTATTCCATACTGCAATATTGTTCAATTCAATTCAATTCAATTCAATTCAGTTTATTTCCAAAAACATAATACACGAATAAGAAATACAATAAACAACATATTTTGGAATCCCCCTACTAGACTATCCATCTGTGTGTAGGGGGGAGTTCCACTTATAACATAATAAGCTTAATCTGCTCATAGAAGTAAATAATAGAGAATACACTTATATATGGATGTATTATTAATATTCTGATTATAAAATAGATAATATATGTGCTGATGTATATTTAAGAATGAGTATGTAGGAATATGTATGTAGGAATAAGTATACTTAATACCTTGATTGATAAAAGAATAAATAAAGAAGAAATAACAATATTTTTGAAGACCGCAGTGGCAGGGATTCCAGAAATTCTCAGAAGAGAGAATGAAAAAAAGCATAAACCAGAAAGGCAAAACAGTCAAATCGGTTATATCAATGATAAAATAAATACCAATCAATTGTCTGGAAACCTTGAAGTCGTGTTGGTCACCAAGCATAACGAGATTGGAGTAGTTCTTCTGAAGCTTCCCAACCAATCTGGTACAGCCACCTGTCCACCCTCTTCCTAAACACTATCAAACTAAATGCCTCTGCTTCCCTAATCACCCCTGGCACATTTCTGTACAAGACATGGGCCAGGTATGAAGGATTTGTCAATCAGAGCCGTGAGTCAGCTGAGGTATCTCAAAGCTGTAATGGATCTGTGGCGAGTTGAGTAGCTATGTTAACTTAATGTTTCTCCCAGAAGTTCAGTTTTGTATTTTCTTATGTGGATCAACAAGGATTTAATAAAAAGTTGTCTAACATTCAGTACGGGAAATTCAATAAACAATTGTCTTGTTGGGTATCTAAAGTCTCTCTTTAAAATTGTTTTTATAATTGATCTTTGGGTGACTGCGAGAGGCTCAATGACTGAGGAGGAAGCCCCTCCCCAAGCTAGAATTCCATATAGTATTATAGATTGGACATAGGCAAAGTAAACTACTTTGCACTGATCCACACTCAGAACATTACTAAGCTCTGAAAATGCGTGAAGCAGCTTTCTGAGCTATTCTTAGCACACTGGACATGTTGTACCCAACTCATCTTGAATCCAAGACAACGCCCAGGTATTTGTAATGATCAACGCGCTCAATCATACTACAATTACATCCAGCAGACTGGGATTATTACAAGAATGCATCGTTAGTATTAGAGAGCCTGGATCAGCTTGATTTCTTGTAACTATTGGCATAAACTTCGTTTTTTCCACATTTACTGTAAGGCTATTGTGATCAAACCAGTTCTTTATTTTTGACAAATCAATTGAAGCACTCATGTAGGCCTCCTCCCAAGTGCTCCCAGTAGACACTAGTGCTGTGTCATCAGCAAACAGATACAACTCACCTTCAACTACTATTTTGACAGATTGTTGATATAGATTAGGAATAGCAGTGGCCCAAGGGTGCTTCCCTGGACTACCCCATACTCAACATTCTCTTATCACTATTTTCACCATTTATGCAAACTGATTGCTGTCGATTGTGAAAGTAACTCTTAACCATCGGAGAGAGATATTTTTTATCCCCAATGATTCAAGTTTTTTTATTAAATTCTCCTGTCAACTGTATCAAAGGCTTTTGCCAGTCCAAAAAGGTTATCAGTACTTTTCTTCTTGATTTAATACTACTTGAGATAGCCTAGACATATTGAAAAGAGTATCAGATGTATTTTTGGACTTTTGAAAACCATACTGTGAGTTGGAGATGAGATTGATTGGGCATATGCATGGTAGATCCTCCTACACAATCTAATGTCTAGTACCTGGCTGAGCTGAGAGAGTCCATACAACATCCTTTTACGCCTTTGTTTGACACATTCAATATAGGGAACCCAACTCAAGTGATGGTCAGAAATAACCCCAAGATATTTGTACTGGTCAACTCTCATGATTGATCCACATGTACAGACTGAGGAGTATGCTCACCAAGAAGTCGCCCAAATACCCGAAAAAACAAACAGCTCCACAGTAACCATGGAGCTACTAACATTTTCAACGCTCTAGGGTCGAGAATAGGTACCCGACTGTCTGCCGTACAGCTGCGAACGCTATAAGCGTCACAAACGCTATTGTGTCAAGAGTTACACAAAAGGTACCCCTGTCTTCGGAGAGAATCAGCTCTCAGGTGCGTACAGATCTACGCGCCTCGAACATGAGCAATTCACTTTTAATCAGCTGACTATATCTGTATTTATACATTGATAGATAATACAATATAATTCCTCAACTATGAATGATTGAGAAAGGAACAACAGGCTCAAAGCCCAAAACTGTTCCTTTCCCAAATTTAAACAAGATTGTCCAAAAAAAGGTTATGTTTTTCACTTCATAAAGTTTGTCAAATTTTGAATCCAAAAATCTAGGGATGGAAGTGTTATTAGAGCAGTTCAATTAACTCACTTTCACAATCTGAGAGCTACATGCTTCTCTTCAGCTTTAAAAAAGGAGGAAAAGTGATGATGGGCATCAAAAATACTCCTTTCTGTTATAAAAAATTCAATATTGTTATGCGGTTCGACTCTCTTTTCTTCGTCACAAGACACTTTGTGACAAAATATATCATTAAATTCAAGATTTCAGCTTTAAATTGATTCAGCTCAAATTTCAACATTCTTATATATCTATTAATGACACCAAATGTTTTCACTGACGTTACACTGTCCCAACTTGAGTCGGGCGAAAGCACTACATGCTATCCTTAACAAATTTATAAACTTGAAGAACTTTAAATTCAAATTATTTTATTCTTTATGAAACATATCAAACTCATTTATTAATATTTGATACATTTATTATATTTTATTTAGTAAATTTAAATAAAGCAGTTGTCTTCCCAGTTGTTCCTTAGTGACCCTGTGTTCGACCTTACTTATAGCCTATTTATTTGCTAATATCATTTTATCCATTCCAGAGGTCAATCCCAGGTAGCACAGAAACGTTGAAATAACGTTAGAAACACGTAATACCTTAACGTTGAAAAGACGTTTAAATTCAACGTTGAAAACACGAGAAAATGTCCGCCGTTTCCACATATTTTCAACGTTGAATAATAGTTGAAAAAACATTGTAACAACCATTATTTTCAACTATAAATAGACGTTGAAAGCACGTCGTGACAACCATTATTTTCAACCATAAATAGACGTTGAAAGCACGTTGTGACAACCATTATTTTCAACTATAAATAGACGTTGAATTAGCCATACTTTTGAACCGGTACCTTATCAATTACATGGTAATATTTCTAAAATCATTTGAAAAGAGATGAAAATACGAAATCATTTTCCATTTATTTACATATGATTTCATGTAACAGAAATATTACCCTGCAATGCGGTACATTGGTAAGTTGACATTAAAAACACACAATAAAAACCATATTCATCTCTTTTCTGTATAGGGCTACTTTTTATAGAAATAGAAAGGAAAATAAAAATCTCAGTATCCTTTTTGAATTATTTAATCACTATTATTAATCATTATTTAAATGATTCAAAAAGGATACTGAGATTTTTATTTTTCTTTCTATTTCCATATTACTTCAATTTTGATCCACAAAAATAGTATGATGAAAGGTTGTTTAAAGAACTAAGATGGTTACAACCAAATTACCATGGTAATTTAATATACTCTGCCAAGCTCAAAAAATTTTATGTCTGTAAGAAACATAAATTAAAACTATTATTTCAAGAATTCAGCAGTTGTTTAAAAATCTTGAATTTTAGTATGATAATTTTATCTGTGGTGAGCAAAAATAGCTCAATTCTTTCTAGCAAATAACATAGATCATCTAAATTTTACTTGACATTTATGCCAGGTTTAAACTATGCCAATTGGCAAAACAATAATAATTGTCAATTAGTTTTTATTTAGCTATGCCTAGATGATGGTTCTAGAATAAAAAGATTCAATTGATACTTTACACCAGCTATAATTTCAGAAGACAATATTATTGTCTTGTCAATTGGCATCGTATAAACCCGCCTACATTTTAGTTTTCAGGTATGATGATAGTTTGTGATTTATGCAATAGAGAAACAAATATTTATTACAGTGTTTCAATAGAAAGGGACTTTCAAAATAACTTTCCACTTTCATTTCATAATACTTTTTAATTACCGACGAAATTAGATTGTTTTTTTCTCCACTGAAAATACTCTGACTGTCGCATATTTTAGCCAATCCTTAATAGCGTCTTCAATTTGGGTCTCAATGCCCACAGTCGACCCACAAGATTTTTTGATAGAATCTGAAACATAAGGTAATATAATTTTAATAAGAAATTCTATAATATGAAGGCAGATGAAATTTTGCCACCACATAGGAGTTATTATTTGATACAGATGTTGCATGGTTAAAAGGAATTGCTTTTAACAACAAGTACAGAAATTTTCTCAAGTGCACATCTAATAATGTTATACATTTGATATTTTGTTATACACATTGATATTTTGAATCACAAGGCGAGGTGATGACTGTTTTTTAGATAAAAATAGTCCATTACTATACAATAGTCAGACGAGAAAGTCACGCCAGCTGTTCGTTCAAACATTCAAAAGAACTAAGAATAAAGTAAGAATATTGGGTTTCCAAATTTTGTAGCATAGACGAATTTTAACTTGAAATACTCCTCTTTCATTAGGCCTATAGAAGTAAACAAATAAGGCTCTATAAAAAAACGGTAGAAAATTTATTTTTTAGATTTATGAGTAAAATTTAATAGTTACTGTAGGTACATACTTAGTTTTATGAAAAAAACAGTTGTATCCCGATATTTCAACCATTTTTTATTGGTCTACTAATTTTGTAAACCTAGACCAAAAGTTTAAAATCACAATGAAATTAATCAAAAATATCCTTGACATATATGGGTTGTAAACATGCATAAATTAATGGAAATTTAATTTTAAAATGAACAAGTTTAAGCTAAATTTCGTCACCATGGAATGACGATATTTGGAAAATGTTAATATTTATGAGCTGAACTCCGGACACCCGTTTTCAATTTTTGGATCACCGAGTTAATTACTGAACTTGTTAAAAGCAATCACTTTGATGTTAAGTGATTTATATTATATTAAGTTCAGTGTTATTATATTAAGTTCGATGGAATTTCTCAACACAAGCAGTCCTGTGACAAAAACAATACATAGATAGCATAATGAAAATATTTGTGCAGGAATCAAAGTAATAGTAATTATTTGGAAGTTAAGTAGTAGGCTACATGTAAAATACTTAAAACCAAGCTTATTGTATTATATAATTTTAATAATTATATTAAATTAGAGCACTCTAATTTAAAACATAATATAACTTACCTAATCCTAACCTCAAATGTAAACATAATTATGTTCAACACACAATATTTGTTTTGAAGTTTAGACAATAAATCACCAAACAATCTCATCTTTTAATAAGAATAATAAATTAAATAAACTTACCAAGTCAAAGTGGAATAGGTAGACTCTTCTAAAAGAGTTCACAGCTTTCATCAATGTGATGAGAATTCAAACATGAAATGGCGTTGATCAGTCGATCGTCGTTGATAGATCCGTTTTTGTGTAAGTACTACTGTAGCGCTGTGTGTGGTGGAATTGGAAGCTCGTTTTCAACGTGTTTTCAACGATAGATCAACCGTTGAAAACAACGTTGCATTTAAAACGTTGAAAAATTCAACCGCTAACGGTTATTCAACCTCAACAACCAAATTTCAATGTTGGAAACACGTAGGTTTGCTACCTGGGATAGTACCCGATCATCGAGTTACATGATCTTTGTGAAATATAGTACAATTAATCATTTGATTGGTTGTTAGGAAAAGAATGTAGTATACTCTTGATATTTTTTCTAATTGCGTGTCTGGTTCAAGACAAGGGCAATTCCTGAAACAGGGCCAAAGAAGCCGGGTAGTGGAGTGACTCAACCTGCAAGAACCACACACTAGGCAGGTTTCTCACCGAAAACCGGAATATTAACCCTCAGATGAGTGCCGTCCGCGGAAGGAGACTGGTACTCATCACCACAATACTTAAGCAGCAGAAGAGAGCAATCAGAATAATCTTTAATCTTGAAAGATGTGACTCAGTAAGATTGTTTTTCTCGCAGCTGGGAATTTTGACAATATATGGGCAACATATTTTCGATGTCATCATGTTTTTTAGAAAGACCAATTCAGGAATGAGAAACCAGACTCACAGCTACTATACCCGTTATGGCAGAATTTCTGAGACATAGATTAGACCTACTCGACAGGAAAACAGTTTTCAGGGGAAGGTCATTTTTTACAAAATTCCCTAACGATTTGAGAATTTTGGAAGATTTTTAAAAGTTTGCTGTTGAATTGAAGGAATATTTGATAGGCTTATCACTGTATTCGTTATAGGAATTTAAAAATCTGGTGTGGCGCATTTTGCATAGATGAAGCGGAGTTCCTAAAATTTTTACAGATATAGGAATTGTGAAAGTTGATACAGCTTATAAATGACTATTTTAGGTATAAATTTGATCAATACCGCAAAAAAACCTGTTTTTCGCCATTTCCGCCATTTTGGCCGCCATCTTGAGTTGCATTTGATCGAGAATGTTCGTGTCGGATCCTTATAGTGTAAGGACCTCAAGTTCCAAGTTCCAAGTCGTTCCGTTAATTGGGAGATGAGATATTGTGTACACAGACGCACATACACTCATACACACACACACATACAGACCAATACCTAAAAACCATTTTTTTGACTCAGGGGACCTTGAAACGTATAGAAATTTAGAAATTTCTCTTGTCTATATACTAGTAATTATTATAGTTTACTGAGGTATGTGTGCATTTTTTTTTCTTATTGAATTCAGTTAATGTATTTTTATTATTCTATGTACGACTGTATATTTCTTCTATTTTTCGGCTTTTTCCATTCTCTTAATTTTATAGTTAGCTATTTTTATAATTTTTTATTTTCTCATATTTTCTATCTTCTTTTTATTGAAAATTGTATTATGTTGGAAATTATTGTATAGTGTGGAGGAGGCAAAATGGGTTTTTTACCTGTTGTCTCCATGAATAAATAAATAAATAAATAAATTGGGGTACCTTAATTTTTTTCGGAAAGCAATACTTTCCTTACCTATGGTAATAGGGCAAGGAAAGTAAAAATAATTTATGTGTATGACATTTGTTTGTAATTAGTATTCAGGCTACATGAAGTTCTGTGACACTATTCATTTGTATTTTCACATGCTTTATGGATAGAGATTTTTCAATTCAATCGAATACGTAGTTTCTACATTTGCAGAATCCCTCCACACATGCCACTTCAAAATCGCAGAATCCCACTTCCACGCCGCAGTCATGATAGCTGTCACAGGCTGAAAAAAGAAAAATCTATAACTAGAAATTGTATATTGTTCAAAGTGAAATCCTTGTCAAAGTTATGAACATGTATCGAAATAAAATTATAACTTGTCAATCAGAGTGAAATTTTTATTTGCTGTTGGAGGATTAAATCATTCAGAATTCACTGATGAAAAAGTAGAGACTTTTTTACTGAATATCACCTCTCTCAGAATCATGAGACTTTCCAATGAAACTTTGAACACACCAATGCTGAATGATTGGGGATAGCATGAAAATTGTGACTGAAAATGGACACTCTATAATAATTTACATTGGTATCTCAGCCTCTTTTCATAGACTTTGTCCAAAACAAGATATACATTTCAATTATATCTTTTGTCAATTATACATTTAAAATTGACAACATCCATTCTTATTCATTATATATTTTTATTAATCCATTACTATTCTGACAGAAGAAGCAAAAGATGACTGCATTCAAATGAGCTTCCGAAAATAGGAATGATTCATCTTGTGGTTTAGAGATCTCATAATTATATTTCTCATTGATTTTCTTTCTCATCTTAAATAAATATTCTTCCACCTACAGATATAAATAATTTATTTCTTCAATTCACCCACTAAGTTTCGAAAATCTTGAAAACAGTGCATTGAAGATCAAGTAGTATGCTCTTATGGATCAGTCAAAGTTTAATTTCAGAAGATTCATAAAAATTATTTGTTGAAATTAGTTTATAAAATGTAATATCCAATGAATTCATCGAATTTTAACTCACTTTTGTCGAGATCTTTCTCATGATATTTAGTAGTTCTCGGAGATGGAAGAGCATTTGTTGCATACAATTGATGACGAGACATCAACCATAAAAATATGAATAGCTGTGGAAATGATGATGATGACAGGAATATCTGCAAGTACAAATACTTTTTCAAATTATATTGAAAATTCATCAATGATTCAATATCAGGCAAATTACCAAATTTTTACCACTTGAAAAGTTCTATATTTTTATCTTGTTACAATATGTTTTTTCTATCATCTATTCAAATTCATTTAATTTTATCAGAAGTATTTCAAAAGACATGCAGCTTTGAATATAGAAATTGGCCATTTTTTGTGTATTAGAATATGGGCTTTAGTACACTCAACAATAAATTCTCCACTTTTCGACCGAATTTGACTCATGATGCATGATTTTGGACCGCCTTAACGAGCCAAGAAGAATGAAATCTAGTACGATGAAATCTGAGCATTGGGTCAGAAGTTATAAGTGTTTGGAATTTTGATCCTTGAGGTGTCCTTAGGCGCGCCTCTCCACTAGGAAATAATGAAATGAAGTGCATCTAACGGCGGGTGATTCTCATAGAATATAATCTTATAAACTTATGTCATTGTACGAAATATCAATGTGAAGACTATGTAGTTGGTGATGATTGTTGAAGCTGAAAATTAGGTGTTTTTCACAATATAAGGAGCATCGTTGTCAGGTGTACCAGGGAATCTATATGAGATAGAGCGCTTTACCTGATCTCCGATTGTAGAGCACAAAAATACGCCCAGAGGGATTTTGAATTATACATCTAAATGGTAACAATCGGAAGATATTGTTGATCAAAATCTAAAATTCATCAAAAATTTATTTTCTCTTCAAATTTCACTCATTTGTGAAAAATCATAACTCAGTACTCATTGGAGATGGAGTTCCAAATGATCTTATTTGATACAAAATTTCATATTCTAGAAAATAGGTGAGATCAAATTTTTCTGTCCGATTACGAGATTTGGCAGAAATAGCCAAAAACTGGAAAATGAGCCGAAAATACGAGGTTTTTGGGCCACCCTGTATGTAGCACAAGGAAAATTTGCATAAAAATTGGTTCTTAACTTCTCTTATGTACCGAAATAATATATCGAAAAATCAGAACTACAATATAAATTGCAAGCATACCCCCTTTTTATGTCTATATTGACTGGACTACTAGTAAAATTGATCAAGAGCATTAATATGAACTACTATAAAAGTCTATTGTAAATGCATGTCAGATGATAATTCACGTGAATTTCTCTTTTCTATGCAGACTTACTTCCTAATCAATCCTACCAAACGTGAAGTTCACATATGAAAGTGACAAAGGAATGGTGAAAAATCCTCCTCATGTAAAGTATTCTACTACTAGTCATTCACCCATTAATATTACTAATGATAATGTCGATTCATTCTTCTTAAAAAATTTTAAATCAATGATGTAATGACAACTTACCATTATTAATGAACTGGGGTATAAAAGGAGTTGTTCTACAAGGAATGGGACATTGTGTCTAGTGCAGTCGTGCCGTCAGTACATGTGTGTGTGCCACCAGTACGTGTGTGTGTGATTTCAGTGTATTGGTTTGGATTACTTTCATCTTTATCAACATCAAGAGTAAGTACCAGTGCATTTTATAGTTCTATATATATTATATATTATTCATGATTCAACAATAAGTCCAAAAGAGTAGAATTTTGAAGTAGTTTGAGACTGACAATTAAATTCTAAAATGACTTAAATTCGAAAATGACAAGTTTAATTATGAATTAGGTTCCAATACATAGAGTAAATGACATAGTCAAAAATGACTAGTGTAATTATGAATTAGGTTCCAATACATACAAGTTAAGAGTTTGATTGTGAATTATGTTCTTTGAGTTGGTGGGTAATTCAACCTAACCTAAAAAACGTATAACAAGTCTTTGCCGTAGATTAGGCTGTACCCACAATATTTTGACATATATATATTATATATATTCATGATTTAACAATTAAGTCCAAAAGAGTAGAATTTTGAAGTAGTTTGAGACTGACAATAAAATTCTAAAATGACTTAAATTCGAAAATGACGAGTTTAATTATGAATTAGGTTCCAATACATAGAGTAAATGACATAGTCAAAAATGACTAGTGTAATTATGAATTAGGTTCCAATACATACAAGTTGAGAGTTTAATTGTGAATTATGTTCTTTGAGTTGGTGGTTGTAATTCAAACTAACCTAAAAAACGTATAACAAGTCTTTGCCTAGAATTGGCTATACCACAATATGTTTGACATTGATATGTGTATGTCGTTTCAGACATGAGCGGCAATGGTTCTAATGATCAGGAGCACCCATCCCACTCAGGAAGTAGATCCTAGACCCCATTCACATTCCCCCATACAGCTCCAGACCATCATCCCTAGAACATTTAATATAAACACCCACGAACCTCCATCCCCGACCCACCCACACACCGACCCACCCACACACCCGACCCACGATCCTAGATACTGATTCACTGCCTTCATCCCCCACATCTGATGAAGGTATATATAATATATATATATATATATATATATATATATATATATATATATATAGAGTTGAATACTGCATACCATACTAATACAAGATGTTCTGCATTGTTCCAGATGAGCAAAGCTGCACGATGTCAGCAAACCAGCAAACTCAGTGGACGAGTTCGTTGTCCTGGAGGAGGCATTCAAAAATAACCTATTTTTGGACATTTTATTAATTTAACAAAATTGGGAATGGAATAGATTTGGGCCAAGCCTGTTGTTCCTTCCTAATCATATTTATATGATTTGTGATTCTGTCAACGAATAAATAAATAAATAAATATTTGAAAAAGTGGCAATAATTGAGAGCTTTCATTCTTTTGAAATATTCCAATATAACTTTTTTCCCAGGGAACTGGTTATGCAACTAGTGCTACATAATCTACAATTCTAAATGGCTTCAAAAAGACTATTAGAGACTATAAGAGACTCATGAGACTTCAATATAGAGACTATTAAGCTACTCTATGGTTCTCAGTGGAGTTTTCCAGTGGTTCTTCGAGCTTGAATATTCTGCACCATTTTGCATTCCTTCCCCTTCATTTGTTCACATGGATCTGTGCATTTATGAATGGAACAAGGCTTTCAAGTGGGACTGTGCACCATATTTCGGATTGTTTTGACTGACAATAATATGAGAGATTTTAATGATGAAGTTGAAGCCAAAAAGTAGGTTCTTAGTTTCATTAGAATCATTGATTCTCTACTCCAGTTTCAGTTAAACAGAAATATTTAAATGTATTGTTATTTATTATTAATTTATTATTATTTCTGCTACTTCAAATATTGACAACAAGGTTGACAGCTAGATGGAGGATCGATTTAATTTGGATTTTCGTTTCATGATAATTATTTTCATTAGGATTTGAAAAAATTAATTTCTCATTAATTTCCATCTGTAAAGAGTATTATATTGAATAGTTCCATAGAGAAAAGAATAACTTCGTCTATATTTTGTCTCTGATAGTACGTTAAGTTGCGTACAGACCTATGCACAACGAACACACAAATTTCACTTTCTACCAGTTGGTGCTGTGCTTATTATATCTGTATATTACTGTTTCTATACAAATACAGATATACCATAATAATCATAGCATCAGTTGATGGAATGTGAAATGTGCGTGGTACATATAAGTCTGTATATCTATGTTTCTATACAAATACAAATATAATAAGCATGGATGATGGGGAACATCAGCTGATGAGAATTGAAATGCGCGTGTTCATGGCGCATACGTCCGTACGCACCTCTATATGTACCTGGCTTTATACGTACCTGCTATTTTGCTTCAATTTCATCTGAAGAGTAACAGTGAGTCTTTGGTCTCAGGATCTTAAAACTACATTATTAATAGCATGATACATGATTCCATGTTAATGAATGATGTAATTTAACTTTTCTCTGTATGGGCTACTTGTAATAAAAATAGAAAGAAAAATAAAATGGTATCAATGTCCGAAACTGGCATCAATGTTGTGATTAAATAATCAAAAAGGGTACTGAGAAGTAATTAAGCTAGAATGACTGAAATCGAGTAATGGTTCTTTAACCTATAATAGTAAACTAAATAACACTATTGATTGAGAGAATTTCGTTATAAATCCTTAATTTATTATAATTACCTTATTTGAATTTCTTTATACCACGAAAAATAATACCCCATTGTGAGAATCATGTAAATCATATAACAAGATACAATCTACATAGATATGTTACTTATGATCAAATTTACGGTTATTCGTAAGCAGCTGGTATACATCGCTTCAAAGATTGTAAACTGCATCCCGAACGAGCTCATCAGTGTACCTATTAAGTTTGTACCAACAAATATTAAAAACTTGATACTTCACAACTATCACTTCCATCTTAATATTTTATGAGTTCAAATTTTTTCAGCTTTTAAAACTATTCATTATTGTGAGGATTAATTCACAATTAATAGCATTTATTTTAAATATACTAACCATTGTTTGAATAAAGAGATTCCATTTTAAATTATTAGCTTAACATTTAGAAACATTTGAGTCTCTACTCCTACTGGCGAACAAGTGTTTCACTTATGCCAGTAGTTCACCTCCAGCCATATTTTACAGATAGGTGATATAGATATTTAGAATAATAATTTTTTTTCTGATTGTTACATCTTTGTACTGTTTTGTGTTTTGGTGAAATAAATTGAAATGAATTGAATTGTTGATGTGTTTTTTTTTCCTTCAATCTAGTAGTTTATTTAGTAAAAATGCCAGTGTAGGTCTCTCCAACCTCGATATAGACGTTCTTTTCAGCCGGCTAGTCTCAGAAGGCGTTTGGTCGGGACAAGGAGGTGAGGGTTTTTGACATTTCATATACTGGGCTAAGTGTCTGTGGGAAGTATTCAAAAACAATCAAGAAAACAAAGAGTTGAGCAGTTAGGTAGTTCCTCCATCGCACGCGTTTCTCGTTGCCCGGTAAAAATACTCTGATGGGCGCCCTGAAGAACGCCTCAGTTGGCGATGGAGGAAACGCCCAAAAAGTGCCACTGCTTGACAGTCGAGGTCGCTCCCCCTGCCTGATGGTGTAGAGATGTATGAGGTGTGAGGGGGTTTGAGGGTATAGGCACAGATCTAACCTTCATTCTAGTAATATTTTTCAATAGTCTAGAAAAAAAATAGAATATTTATTTCGCCAAAATTCAAAATACATAAGACAAAGTAAATAAGATAAGTAAACTAGTTCACTTATATAAGTAACCCAACTGATTTCTTAGTCTATGGTATAGGGGTTTCAGCTGAGTGCGGTAGGGTGGTTGAATCAAATCAAATCAATTATTATATTCCACATTGCATTACAAAAAAATGTGAAATTTCATAAACTCAATTATAAATAGAATACATCAATATTGAAATAGGAAATTATACATTATTACATTAATGCTAGTATATAGGTGGCGTGGAATTCCCCCAATAAGACTATACGTCTGTGAATGGGGGTGGTTTGGCCAGAGCATTCGAATTGTAGCGCCAAATCCCTGACTACAGTTTTGCCAATAGCAGGCTTGTTGGCACCCGTGTCGATCGTCCAGCTGTTTGCCTTGTCATCCTAACTTTCAGTTTTTGTTTCGTCAGTCGTTCAGTCGTTCTTGTTTCATCCATTCACTTGTTTTGTTACCCCGTTGTCTTGTAGCAAGACCGAATTTGTATTTTGTAATGTAATTTCAATCGGAAATTTCTTGTAGATAGTTGTTTGAGTATAGTGTGAGTGAATTGAGTATAACAGCGTAAATAGTGAAATTGAATTAATTTGAATCAGTTTTGAATTTATAAAGAATCAGTTTGAGCTTTGTTCGAACATTGACCTGCAAGTTGAACACAGAATCAACGCGAAAAGGCAGCCCGGAAGCAACCTTTCTTTTCCCAGATTTCT
>NC_052516.1:17680151-17706892 GCF_014356525.2 Nilaparvata lugens
TGCAGGGCTCACATGAAATCCCATTTGGGACGTAAGCATGAAACATCATGCTCGGCCCTGCAAACGTCCACTTACCGGCCACGTGACTTGAATAGCTATTTTGGGATAAAAATGTGTTGTGATTTGAGTGAGAGTGAATCTCATTTAAACGTATTTTGGAACTTTTAAGTTTTGAAAAGGAATTGAAATTATCTATATCTTCTTAGAAAGTACAAACAATATACAATATACAAATATATAATCAACTAATATAAATATATTATATATGATAATAGTACAAGGTTCGTCATGTTTCTCTTCCAATCACTTAAATGATGTTTATAATATTTCAACAACTTGGAAATAAATTTATCATTTCAAATACGTCTCCCAAGTCCTATTTTTCAACGATAATGTGATATAGGTACAACTGAAAAAAATCTAAGTTGATTATTATTTTTAAAATTATAAATTATCTTCATAACTCTTACCGTATTTCCTTGCCAATCACAACCGTCCACCCTTCTCCGACGATCGGAGCGCCCCCGGTGCTCACTCACGGAACACAATGGCTCCAATCTCATCTCCACTACCAACACTACTACGGTCGACCTCTCCATGATATTCCCTTCATCGTTGCCATCCACCACAGACAACAGCGACGCCATCTTCTCACTTTTTCCCGCGCAAATCACATTCGATTGCACTTTCAAACCAACAAATCTTCCCATCTAATCCACCTATTTGTGGGGAGTATTTGGTTAGATCCTTCGATGTTGAACAGATTTCTAATGGTGAGCACGGCTAATGGCTGGAGAAATCTTCAGTGGTGAGAAAGTTTCAGATAGAATATTTGAGGCCAATGAAGTCTCTGATATAGTATTTGCAGAGAATATTGATGAGGTTTTGAAAGTGTGTGACTCCGATACACTTCATTGATTACTACAGTGGTGGAGGTGCTACTTTTAGAGTTTGAGGTGGTGCGTACTAGTTTACGGTACATTCGGTTATTGTTTTCAATCTACTATCCAAATTTTAGAATTCTTTTGGATAATCACAAAAAAATTTCAATTCTCCTATGAGAAAACCTCTCAAAATATTCTATTTAGAACTAGTTTCTCTCGTATACTACCTGCCCTTTCGCTTTCAACAAAAATATAGCGAGTGAACTCACAGATTATAGCATATATTTTACTATTTCTGCATGATAACAGCGATATTATGTAGTCAACAATTGCAGTCTTCAAGAAACTCTACTATTGGAGTACAATATTAATGTGAACAATTTCTAGAGTTATCATCCTAGATTGGATAAAGTATAATGATTCACGTCATATTCATGTCATTTTAGGACAAAGAAGTCATGAAGTACTGTAAGTAATGATATTCTTTCTTAACAATATTGTTGGGGTGAGGTTTAGTACTTTAACATCAAATATGAATCAAATTCCGCATGCAAAGAATACATTTATTCAACTCTTACTTTTTTGTCCCTCAAAGTGAGTTCAAGTTAGACCTAGTTGTAAATGTCCCGTTTATTGAGGAAGTGTTCAAAATATGACTGATACTGAGAATTCGTGAACTTGTATTATAGTCACTTCCACTGTTCCAGATAATAAATCTTATATATTATGAAACTACACGCTTTTCTTCACTGATGATTTGTGTAGTGACCAACTTATGAATTGAGTCAATATCCAGTCGAAACTTGAAGACTCTAACGCTATTCTTTGAATACTTAGAGAGGATGGAGAATTAAGTGAATACGTGATAATTGAGGAGGAATATCCTACGGATAATTAATAAGGATATGATTCTTTCTTAACTAGAATGTATGTAGGCTACCCTTGAAGCTTCCTCAATCAAGTTTCCCGTGTTTCTCTGGTACAAGAGTTTGAATAATATTATTTATTTTAATATTATATCTTTCTGGGTACTTTGAGAAACTAATGAAGTATTTATATCCCTAGTACACTGCCAAATATATATTGTAGTAATCTGAATAATAAAATTATTCACTCCAAGAATTCAATATCACTTCAACTTTGCTTCGCGATTTGGGAAACTATCAAACATCCTTGTAGAACTCTGTATTCCTGGTGCACTGCCAAACTATATGATACAAAAACCTTCAATCTGATACACAACACCTACGCACCACACATCCACACGCACTCCCGATGATAGCTTCACGATTTTCACGATAAACTCTGTCAAAATATTTTTGATTCCACGATAAATTCGATCAAAATTTTAGTGCTTCTATATGAACGCGACCCGCGAATAAAATGAAAAACAGACTTACGATTAGAGAGGTTGAGGGAGACACTACACTGTCACACAGCAACGATCTCGGTGTATTTTTATCAAAAGGGAGGAACGAAGGGAGGAAGGAGAGAGAAGGAGGAGGAAAGAGAAGGAGGGAGAGAAGGAGTGTGAGAGAGAAATTTTTATCAAACCAGCTGCTGAGGACATCAACACCTGTTCACACTTGTTCCGAATTGTCATTACCGAATTTAAGACCAGAATAATTCTCGCGCTGCAACCTTTGATCTGAAACTGCAATTGCAGCAGTTATGGGGATGCTAATTACAATTCGTGGTTTTACTGCCTCTCTCTCCATTTATTCGTTTATTTATCGAGTGGCTTTTGTTTATGTTGTAGAGAAATTTCTTATCTATTTATTTACCTCTGTTTATGTAAAGAAGGTTGAAGGCAGAATGTATAAAATGTACCTTTCTTCATTTATTTATTAAGTAGCTCTTGTTTATGTAAAGATGATAGAAGACAGGTAGTATACAATGTAAACACGTTACAAAAAGCGTTGTTCTTCCATTGATACATTTTATGCTTTCTGGTTGAATGTTGCTTTACTTTGTCGTGGAATTAAATAATTGCCACTATAGAGAATTAATGTTTTTCAAGATGGAAGAGGATTTTTATCTCCTGGAGAAATGAAGAAAAGTACAAAACGAAGAATTTGTTCTCCTTAGGAGAATTAATGTTTTTCAAGATATAGGAGAGAAATAGGTCTACGTCGAAAATCAATATTGATTCATATTGAGTGTGTAATAAGAGAATGTTAAGTGACACTCATAACGTAGCTACATTTGGACTGTTGTATAAATTAGAATTGGAAACGTTTTGGGCTTATAAGTCTGTGGTACTTTTCTGTAAGTTGTGTAATTCTGAATGATTGATTGAATAGATAAATAAATGAATAAATTCAGAAGATAATCTCATACAAAAAAAATTGCGACTTTCATAACCCCATGCAGTTCACTATTCTGGTGTGGGAAATAATTTAAAATGTTTTAAGGAACCATTATAGATAGATAATATTTCCTGTTAGTGATAAATATTTAGTAAATGGATGAATGGAGAATGAGACATAAAAAATCAAGAAGTATATAACAATTATTTTTAAATATTCGACAAGGTAATTGTCATAAGCGAATCAAGACAGAGAATGTGACAAGAGGAATAAATAGAAAAATAAGAATAGAGGAAACAATGCATTGAGAAATTGACTGGCATGATTAATACAAAAATATATTGCTTAATACATTAATACAATTTAAATATTCTGCCACTTAGATATATGTACGTTTTTAGAGTTTTGTAGATGTTCTTTTATAGGAGTGGCAATGCTGGCGCAGTTGTGGATACTATTCGATCTTCATCGCGACATGGTAATAGAGCTCAATTGCCAAGACCAAGATCCACCATGTTCCAAAAATCTTTCTTTTTCTTAGGTCCAAAATTCTTCAATAATTTGCCTGACAATGTAAGATCTTGCCAATCGTACCCCTTGTACAGTAGATTGAT
This sequence comes from Nilaparvata lugens, assembly GCF_014356525.2. NCBI lineage: Eukaryota > Metazoa > Arthropoda > Insecta > Hemiptera > Delphacidae > Nilaparvata > Nilaparvata lugens. Next base: position 17,683,959 of record NC_052516.1, read on the forward strand.
CAGAGAGTGGCTATTCGGTCTTCTTCCGGAGGCGGTCGAAGTTATGTTTTTTGTTGTTCAGTGAGAGATCACATTTATCAAATTCTAAAAGTTATTTTAATTACTATTTTCTCTGTTGTGAGCTTTCATCTTATTCTTTATTTGTTGTATGACTTTTATTTTTGTTTCTCAATGCCTTGTTTTTCATTTCCTAGTTATAATTACTGGATACATTATGTAAGGAATTCGATAAACAAATTGATTTTTTTTACTATAAGAGAGTTTCTAGGGTCTGCAGCAACTCCTCCAAGCGTACAGGGAAGCTTCCCTAGCATGAGAGTATTTATTGTCAAATATATAATATTCATAATTGTATTATTTTTATTATTATTAGTTTATGCTCTAGATGATTGAGTATTATTTTGTATGCATTGTTTTTTGCAATAAAATTTATTAATATTATTATTATATTTTTATCATGAAATGTCGATATACATATCGTGTGTTTATGTTCTGGTGGCGGAAGGAGAAGAGTAGAAAAATAGTGATGAGAAGTTGAAAAAAAACAGTTAAGAACTGAATGAGTAAAGGAAAACGACTAGTAGAATAAAACGGATAGATGAAAAGCAGGGAAAAATAGGACTAAATCAAGAAGTAAGAAAGCTTATCTCATTGAGACGGTACTACAAAGAGGAGAGCTTCAACTACCTCAACATACTTGGAAACTATTTTTCTCCACCTCTCTCATCACTCTCAATCAATCTCTCTCACTCACTCGCTCTCTCTCTTTCTCTCTCTCTTTAATCCGGCTTCCTGTTTTACAGGGTAGTTTATCACTACCCAACTCCATGCGAGAAAAATGAACCTGGATCACATACACATGTACAACTTACTAGAGTGTATGAAACGTTATATATTGTTCATAATAGATGAAACCACATAATATACGAGCTACAAAAAGCCCACATCGATCAAAACAAGTACTGATAGTCTGGTTTCTTCTTTACTCTCTACTGTGATAAATGAACTTCCCTGGCAGATATTTTCGCAAGAATGATGTGGCTAAGAGGATGAGACCTGGTGATTGAAATGTTTCAAAAGCTGTAAAGACTGTGAAGGATTCAGAGAACAAGTCAATTTGTGTGAAAAATATTGTACTTTGAGAAATATTCTGGATATGATTGATGAATCAATTTATAAATACTTCCTGAATCAATGTATGAATGAATTCTGAATTAATTTATGACTAATAAATTGTCAATCAATCTATGAATAGATGATAAATCAATTTTGGATTAATTATGAATCAAATCCATAAATAATTATCAATGAATGAAGTTATGCTTACACACGTACATCAATATAGTAAATAATATGAGCAAAGATCCACCATAGAGACATGAACAGAAAAGGAAAAAATGGATCCCTATTATCATCTCTCTCATGAGATCAATTTGTTCTAATACCCACATTGAAACATAGATTAACAGACTATCATTATTATAATATTATTTTTAGTGAGCCCAGGAAGAACTTGTTCAAAGACCTGTTAATATTCAGCTACCCATCATTCAATAATTGAGATCTTCGGTTGGAATCTATGAATAATATTACATAAATGACTTTCAGATTTTTTTCATCTCATAATTCCATGATTCATTCATATCATCTATATAATAAGAGAGAGTAGGATTGTGTTTGTTCGTGTGTTCGTTTGTTCGTTTGTTCGCATCAAAACATGTCAACTTGTGGATTGCATACCGGAAAAACGGGAATGATTTAGATCTCCAAATTTTGCACATAGATTCTAAAAATATCAATCTCGTGCACCTGGAAGCCCAAATTTTAACTCTCCTTCTAGATTTTTCAGAATTAATGTTTAAATTTCATTAATGCTATATTCGATTTCATTAAAAAGTCACAAAATCATATGGTCGAAATTAAAAAAGGAACATCTGTTTGTATATTGCTTCCTACCCGAAAAACATAGTTTTGAAACTTAGTTCTCCTGATGCAATGTTTAGGCGTACACGTGGCATGGATTATTAATTTTTCAGCTAGAACAATTTTTGAGACAAATGCTAAATAAACGTCTACAGTTTTATCAATGCTGTATCGGCAATATGAAAACGCATGCAGTTAATATGTCTTTCAATGAAGGTGTTGTTATTTACATAAAGAAATTATATTCTTCCATTTTAATTCAATTAAAATTTCAAAATTATTCGAGCCTATTTTGAATTCTTCTAGATTTTATTACGTCAAGTTTTGAAAAAGACCCTTGCGAAGCACGGGTTACCTGCTAGTGTTTTTATAATTCCATCTATATCATACATGATACAGTGATATATAGATACACATACATATCATACATTCAAGTGATCACTTGCATCAATGTCCGAAACATGTTGTGATTGAATATTTCAAAAAGGGTACTAGGATTTTTATTTTTGTTTCTATTTCTATAAAAGTAGCCCTATACAGAAAAGAGATAAATGATATATAGTGATATTGAGCACACATCTTTTCATGCCTTATGGAGGGCAATCATATTGTCCAACGAACTTGATCTGTTGATGATTAATGGAATACGTTGTGTGGAAATATCAAGTTGATTGATGAAAGCATTCAAAACTAATCGTCGAACATATAAACTAACGCACAAACTTACAACGACGACTCGTGCCTCAAGTAAAAATTAGGAACTAGCTATACCCATTCAATTCCAATTTGTCATCTTAGTACTTGTTATTTTCGGTAGCTATCTTTATAGTGAAGGAAGAGCAATCTATATTGTTGTAATCTAGATTTTTAATTCTATGCTCACAGCTTTCAACTACATTGGCTGTCAATCCGTTATGAAAGTAGAATATTATATTATTACAAGTAAATAATAATAAGTAAACCTATTGGATAGTGGCAATTTTGCTGTTATGCACCAATCAATATTAGAGTTGATTCAAGGAGAAATATTTGTAGCAGACTAGCAAATGGAGAATTAGAATGGAGAATAGAAGCTTTGTTAAGAAAACCACTAACAAAGTTTAGTAATAGAGAGTGAGAAAGCAGATGATATAGCAAATTAACAAATGAAGGAGTTCTAACTTTATTGGAAATATCGGGGTACCGAGCTTGACTCGTTATTTATTTATTGACTTTTGATAAACCAAACACAATTCTTTAAAATGTTTGGGGAAGTACTAACAGGCACAGGCCAAAACTGTTTCTCTCCCGAATTTTGATTTATACACTATAAATAGTCCAAAAAGTAGGTTATGTTCCATACACTTGAATTCAGGTTCAATTTTCTGTTCAAATATTCGAAAACAAAAAAATTATAATTCAGATTATATACAAACCAAAATAAATAACAAAATAACACTCACTAATCACTTGAATTGTCAAATAATGATCAACTTTGAAAAATATGATATACTCTAGTTAGGAGGATTATCATGTCATGTCAACAAATCAGATTATGTTGATCAAATCGATCAAATTGTCTAGCTAGATAAAATTTCTCGCTGATTGATTATGATTACACAGCTGGAAATAATTCTGTCTCTCTCCCACACAGGCACATGCATCTTATGTTATCGAGAGACGACGAAATTATCATCTGTTTTCCAAGGATGAATAATCCTTTTATGTCGTTCAGCGAGTTTTCCAAAGAATGAGACCTAGTGCAATCGAAGTTTTATATCATAAACCTACTATGTTTCAAATTTCGTGAAAATTGTTAGAGCCGTTTTCGGGATCCGTAAAACATAAATAACCAGATATATACAGGAATTGCTCGCTTAATATAATAGTATAGTGACTTACGAAATTCAGTAAGAGAGAGTTTAACAACTCACAAGCTAACTGATAAGAGAGTTTTGTAGCTAATAACTATGTTGACATGGAAATAATCAATAGGAGTTGATTGTAGAAATATAGAAAACTGATGAATGAAAGAGTAACAGCTTTGTTGTAAAGGCAATGGTGGTTCAGGAAGAGAGAGTTTAGCAGAACACAAGCTAGCCAATGGGAGAGTAGAAAGTCGATTGTCAAGGTGACAGCCAATGGGAGGTGAGTAGGAAAAACTCCAGCCAATCACAAGCAAACAAATGAGGAAGAAGCAATGTTATGAGGATGGACCGATTGAATTAGGATTATGAAGAAATTAACGAGCTAAGAGTGATGATAGCAACAAAGATAGTATCAATCTCCTGGCATTAAGTCAGTAAATGAGATTCAAGCTAGATGACTCGAGCCAATCAGCTAAGCTGAATTTAAATTACGTCGTCATAGCTTTCTTCCATAATAACAGTACAATATTTGTATCAAAACCGTCAATGAGAGAGAATTCAACCAATGATTTAGGATTTTGAGAGATGATGCAATTTAGTCTCCATTGTGAAAGATATTGGGAATTGAATCAAGCTCTTTGTTGATCTATTTCAACAAGACAAGCCAATTATATTAGTTTCGCTAATTATATCAGATGAAAATCCAAAGTTCAAAGCTGTAATGTCGAATCTTTAGTTTTATTATGTTGATTTGGTTATGAGAAATACGGTAGCCGCTGTAGTAAACCACTGTATAGATCAAGAATGTTTGAAGGATATAAGAAATAATAGTTTGAATGACTTGGAGAAACCATTCATGCTGATTTATGAAAACACATGCCAGCGAAGGAATACATGGGAAGGAAAAGAAAAAATTGATCATTGAAGATAAATACTGAGCGACTCAGGGCAAAAAAATACGAGATCTTCCAATAACACTGTTAACAGGTCTTGAGATAAATTGAGTTTAGGAATTCGAAAGATCAAATCCCAGTTGAAAGAGTCAAGCAGCATGTAGCAAGGCCAATTAAGATTTACATTAACGACATCTTTAAGGCGGTGGGAGGAAAGGTATCAAAAATAGTCACCCAGTTATATAAGAGATTGGGCGTGGAAGAGATTGAGCGAGAGAGACCGAGGAGAAGAGAGGAGAAAGATTAGTGAAGAAGAGAGATATAGAGAATTATTTTATTTTATTATTTATTTATTTACAATCCAAATAGCACTAATGTAATAACATTGAAAGATAAAATAATAAGGTAGTCCTTGTGCTATTTTTCTTCCAAATTTATAGGTGACAAAGTCCAAGATAAGGTTAGAATTTCACGTGTACAGTTTTTAAAAATTTTGGTCCAAAATAAACATTAAAACTATAAATTTGAATTTAGATGGCTTAAATTTATAAATTAATTAGAAATATTCACTCAATTACCACTTTTAACGAATAATATTGAGTTATTTAAGAAATTTGGAACTATTCAAAAACACAAACTCGTAAACACTAAAGCACAGCTGAGAATATAAGATAAGAGGAAGAGAGAAGGGTGTGGGAAGGTGTTGAAGAATTGGAGAGAGAGGTGAGAATAATTGAACAAATAAATTGAGAAGTTAGACGATCATTGAATTTTATACAATCAATAAAAATTGAAGGATTCAATGATTTCTTACAGAACAGTTATGATAATATATGATTCATATATGATTTTGTTTTGGGGATACACTGTTATATCTATCTTGTAGGCTATCATACCTATGTAGATAAGTACATCTTCAATGGACTTGTATCAAGCTCTGATTCAATTTTATTATTCATAGCAGGTAGCCATGCTCGCAAAGGTCTGATTAAGAGCTTGACACACTGGACCCTTGAAGAATGTAAAATAGGCCTATAACCACTCGGTAAATTGGAATCAATATGCAAAATTCAAGGTAATCAGTTTAGTAGTTCAGACGTGAAGATGAGCCATTCGTGAATCTCCTTTACCTATGTATATAAGCCAATTCTCTTCATCATTATATTGTGAATTATTCAATATTCGTTGTTTTCACTCATTTACTATTTGAGCTGGGAATTATGAAGAAACCCTGAACAATTGAAGAAAACATGTCACCTTTCTTGAGAAGGAATCTGAATGATAGTTTCTCCAATGAGTATTCTAGAGCATCAAAAGTATCTCTGGTTATTGATATTGCGAATTGTAGAGAGAGGATATTCTTTGAAGATGGGAAGATAAAGAGAGGGTGAGAGAGGGAGAAACAGGGAAAGAGAGAGGAAAAAATTTTATTTTTGAAGATAGAAAGATAAAGAGAGGGCGAGAGAGGAAGAAGCACAGGAAGAGTGAGAGAGAGAGGAAAAATTGTATTTTTGAAGATAGAAAAATGAAGAGGGGGTGAGAGAGGAAGAAACAGGAAGAGAGTGAGAGAAAGAGAGAATGAGAGAGTGATAGTGAGGAAGAAGTTGTGAAGATGGGATGAGAAAGTAGAGTGGTTGAGAATGACGCACATAACTGGTGATATTTGGCTGGCAAAGAGACATCATTAATAGAGGAATGGTCCAAATTTTGAAACGGGTCGGTTCTCATTAACGTGGGTTAGAGAGAGAAAGAGAATATTGTGGAGAGAAGAATGATGATGATGAAAGAATTGTGAGACGGAGGAAGAAGAGGAATGTGGAAGTAGTGGAAGTAGGAGATGGAGGTGGAAGAGAGAGAAAATAATGTGTGATGAAATAAAATCATCAGTTAAAAAAGAGAAGAGTGCGAAAGGCAATTGTTAGAAGAGGATAGAGGAGGAGACAACAGAATATGAAGGTAAGAAAAATATACGCAAGAAGAAAATAAGTGGAGTTATATAGTGACAGTGAAAAAATAGAAGGAAGGACAGAAGAGAGACGTTGTTAGAGATAGATTCAACGAGAGAGAGAGAGAGCAGTTCGGGAAAACACCCAAAAAATGAGAAAAGAGAGAAAAAAATTTGTTGAGTCCAAGGAATATAGGGAAAATAAAAGAAATACAGGACATTCATTCAAGGAAGATAAGAAGAATGGAGAGGAGAAATATTGGGAGGTAGCGGATGATGAATTAGAGAACGATTTGAAAACGGAGTGGAGGCGAAGAACAAGGAAGATGAGGAGGAGGGAAAGAAGAAAGATAGAAAGGAAACGAAGAAGAAAAAAGGAGGAGGGAAATCAGGAGTTGGAGGAGGACGAGGAGGAGTAGGAGAAAGTGTGGGAAGAGTATGGACTTTTGAAATAGTAGGAAGATGTTGATGACGTGGTAGAGGAAATGAATGAGAATACGGAAGTGAAGAAGGAAGAAGAGGATGAGAAGGAGGAAAAGAATGAGGAGTAGGAGGAGCAGGACGAGGTGGAGAAGAAAGAGGATGAGTAAGAGGAGGAGGAGTAGGATGAGGAGGAGGAGGAGGAGGAGGAGGATGAGGAAGAAGAGGAGGAAGAGGAAAAAGACGATCGATGACAGGAGAATAGGGAGAATATGATGAGGTTGTGGAGAAGAATGAGAAAAAGGAATAGAGCAATAACAGTAAGTAGTAAGATAACGAAGAAAAAAAACAGAGAGATGTTGAGACAAACACTATTTGAAAGAATGAAAAAATCAGAGAAATATAATTCCTGTAGAAAAAATAAGGATGGAGAAGTGTGGACAGTTGTAGAAATATGAGATAAACGAAGATGCGGAGGTGAAAGAGAGAGCAGAGACCTTGATTACTATCTCTATTGTGGGTGAAAGAGAGATAGTAAATACCAAATGCGTCATCACATTTGAAGCAAGCCGAACTATTTATCTTTAGACTAATGACAACTAGAAAACCTATCAAAATGAATAGGACCATTTTGTCTAAGCACGGGTGGAAGCTGTTATGTAATTTAGATGCGTGGGTGTTTGAAAATTTGGAAGGAGTAGCAAAATATTGACAACTTAGGATAGTTGAAATTGGAATAGAAATAATATCAAGGTAAGCTTCTTATATTTGATATGCTTTCTATCCTATAAGAACGTAATAATTGACCGAATGTAGTGATGTCTATGTTTTAACTCGATTTGCTTTTGTCTGTCTGTATGTAACGCGATTACAGCCAAACGCGTTGGTAGAATTCGATGATATTTGGCAGGAATATTCTTTTTCATCTGCGCGTCGATGTGTACACAAGGTTTTTTTGGAATTTTGCATTTTAAGGATAATATGAATATTAAAAGGAAAGGAATACCTTCATACTCTGATATCACTATGAATATCATCTACTTTAAAGATAGGATCAGTCAGACTATAGAATTATTCATAATCAATCAGCTGACAAGTGGATGATCCATTGCATGCATTAAACAGATGTCTGGCCGTGTCTATTTCTATAAGGTGAGGTTTCCAAATTTTTGATGGTGCGTGCCCATCGGTATCAATATTCTCACATTATTTGAAAAACAAGCTTGATAGGTGATTGAAAATAAAATAAAAAATGGTTAAATGAACTGAATAATGCTGAAGAGATTATAATAATTATTCTTGATTGAAAAAAAAAAAAAATTTTAAATAGTTGAGAAATTTATTCATCAGATGGAAAGATTATCACGGAACTGGGAGAATTATGTGGGATCCAAATTCAAACGTGAAGTGAGTTCATTAACATGTGATTTTTTGAACAAATAACAGTTTTGAAGAGTGAATTACGATTCAACTGTGAATTGTGATTCAACTGAATCGACTAGAACAGATACTTGTGGATGAGAAACCTGCGTGAGGTCTACTGTTCACAGAACTACTAGTTTAATAGAACTTTCACTCCAATAAAATTGTAGCCTTCCATATCAAATCGAGTTGAGTTCATAAAATCAAATTGGAATAATAATGTTTTCATCATATTAAACAGACAGCATTGATTGAGGCAGCAGCGACTCATTCTATTTTCAATGTGTTTGTTCAATATATAAATATTAGCATGTAACCCGTGCTTCGCACTGGGTAAGATTTGGTATTGTAAAATACAATTCCCTTATGTCCAGGTAACATGAAATATTCCATGACTATTCTTTATTTTTCAAAATTATGTGGATAATCAACCACGCTCACTATCAACTGAGTTACGAAGTAACTGGGGGGATGCCCTGACTTTCCTTCTACTCGTACTTAATTAATTCTTTATTTTTTTATTGTTTGTTAGAGCTTTTAAAAGTTACGTTAACTTTGTATCAGAAATTGAATAAATTTGTTTCAATAATTGAATTAGAAATGGTTGTTTGATGGCAATGGAAATAAGCCTATGTCCATCCTGGGTAAATTTAGAATCTTAATGCAAAATTATTTCAAGTTAATCAGATCAGCGGTTCAGATTTGATGATGCGTCATTTCCTATCCTGAACAAGTTCAAGATAATTCTCACTTTATTATTATAGATGGATTATGTCCTTCATTTATTTATCAGTACTTCAGACTCCACGACAATATTATGTTTAACGAGACAAAATGTGTACACCTTATTGCCAACCTAACAAAATTAAACAGCACCTTGAGCTTGGAAAATTTGTTTCACCTTATTGCCAACTAAACAAAATTAGAAAGAATGTAGGTTCGATACAGTAGCTCCAACAGTGCTACCTCTAGCTAGTTATTAAGTTCAGTGTCTCTCTTTCAACAAATCACGCACATCGTGAGAAAGAGAGAGTTAGAGAGAAAGAGACCACGAGCGCACCCCTTCAAACAAAAGCTCGCAAAAATGTAGAGAGGGGGTAATTGCTACCCCATTGTTCTTTGCACCCTTGAAATCCTTTTTGAAATTATAATACCCTTACCGCACACGACGGAAGGGCTTGACACACTTCAAACCGGGATGGTCTGTTTTTTATAAAACCATAGAACTGAAAACCACCCCTTATCAACACTTCGCACGCAAGTTTCATCCCTTATAATGTGCTTGCCACCATCATCCCTCAACTGACGGGGATTTCACCTCATCGGCTGGGAACTTTAAACACACTTAGAAAAATGAGAATTCGAAAGTGAAACTGAGTTACAACGCTGGATGAAGAGTTTGTGGAAACTGAAAATGATTGATTCTGTCGAAAAATTGAATGATAGGGTGGAATTCAAATCGATTGCAAGTTTCAAGAGGGGAAGAAAGGTGAATGAATTCTACAAAATCAGGAAACTTCATGGAGAGGAAGACAGGGTTGACTATGCAAATGATAAAAGAGGAGGAGAAGGAGGTGGAGGAGAAAGATGAGGAGGTGAAGAGGAGGAGGAGGAGGAGAAGATGAAGAAGAAGGAGAAGAAGAAGAAGAAGAAGAAGAAGAAGAAGAAGAAGACGAAGAAGAAGAAGAAGAAGAAGAAGAAGGAGAAGTAGAAGAAGAAGAAGAGAGAAGAAGAAGAAGAAGAAGAAGAAGAAGAAAGAAGAAGAAGAAGAAGAAGGAGAAGTAGAAGAAGAAGAAGAAGAAGAAGAAGAAGAAGAGAGAGAAGAAGAAGAAGAAGAAGAAGAAGAAGAAGAAAGAAGAAGAAGAAGAAAAAAGATAAAACAAAGAAGAAGATTTCTGAGGAGCGATTGGTTTCTTAATCGCATTGATTGCGGTTGGTAGCTATCGCGAAAACTAATTAATACCCCTCATGTGTCTGCTTTTCCTGTTACCACTTGAAAAGCGGAACCTGTCTAAATACAATATTTTTGAGTCCCGCTTCAAAATTGAAAAATCGTTTCCTGGTGGATCAGAGCCCATCTCAAGTTGGAGGATCACTTATTTCTCATCATCATCAGTTTCATCACTCATGCACAAGCCTGGAGCACAAGTGGGCATCATTCACAGGTAAAAAGATAAGATTAATCAACTCCAATCAGTAGGTTATTATTATATTTGAAGATTCTGATTTTGTCCAGTCACTTGCAAACGATGGCCAAGAATATGTAGAGATTCTCTCAAGCTGTTCAACTCATGAACGATCAATTCCAAGATTTAATATTTATAATGAAATACTGAATCAAAACTAATGTTTCTTCCCTATTCATCCATTCATGAACGGATAAATCTTATGAATGAGGGATAAATATTACTGAAACACTGGAGAATTACAATCCACAAAACCCCTCTCCTCTCATGTTGTGGAATTGATTCACGGTCATCTCCGATAACCTTTCCCAAGTTGACACAGTTTATCTACTGGCCTCCTCTAGAGCCGACGATTTCCCAGTTTTTGCAACCACTTGAGTCGGTCGGTTCCTGGGGGAAAGAGGAAAAAAGAGGGGAAAACGAGTGTCGAATAAGGGAAAAAGAGTTGTAAAGAGGGAGAAAAAGTCCTTGGAAATGTTCGATTATCGGCGTCTAGTATCAAGAGCAAGCTGAAGTGAGAATGACTTGTCAGCATTTGTTAAATGGGAAGCCTCCATGAAGGATGCTGACAATTTAAAGTGAGTCTGACAGGGTGTAATGAATCGATACTTGCAGCATGCTTGCTCCTCTGTCATCAACTATCCTTGAAAAAAGACTTTCTCGCCGCCCTTTCCAACCTTGTCTCAGATTTCCTTCGTCAATCTATTATTTCGTTAGACGGTGCTGATCTTCTTCAATCAGTTACTGATCTTCTCTCTAATATGGGGATTTCTTCTACGATTGGAGGTTTATTTGTACATGATACAAGGAAGGTTTTAGTAATGTTTAGTTAAATAAAATAACTTAATCAAACAACTTAAATACTTTTGAATGTGAATTGAAATAATTTTGTTAGACGCTACTTATCTTCTTCGATCAGTTACTGATCATCTCTCTAATATTGGAGATATCTTTTACAATTGAAGGTTTATTTGTTCATGATACAAGAAAGGTTGGAAACAATATTTAGGTGGATAAGCTTTAACTTAAATCTTTCACTTCCAATACGTTTGAATATATGATTTCATTGACGCTATTATAGACTACTATTATTTCATTAGAAGCTACCAATCTATTGGTTATTGTTTCTTCACCGAAGGGTAAGAGTTATGTCAGTTTACTTTCAAGCCGTGTCCAATATTCGACAAACATGTTTGTTGAAACAGTTTGGGCAAATTTTATCATGTTTGAAAAACAATGTTTGCCCGTGGCCAGAGTGGACGTATCCACGGTATATAGAAGAAGACGGTAGGTGTCACGCGCATGTTTGTGCTAAATTTCCGGTGGAGCTGACGTCATTTTAAATCCAATCATCTGTTTTTAACAAATAAGTTTCATAAATTGCCAATATGTGTTGAAAATCTCGGTTGGTGGCGATGACGCAATCTAGCTGGCTGGCCACTGCGCATACATTTTATGACCCCTACCGTTTTCATCTAAATACCGTGGACGTATCACCAAACAAAATATTTGTGAGTGGGGAGAACAGGATTCATGTTTTACAGCTGTTTAACAGCTGTCAACACTTAAAATGTTTGGAAAAACAGTATAGTAATTTTGTGTTTGACAAACAATGATTGTCCAAACTTTTCAAAATGTTTGTCCCTCCCTTAACAAATATGTTTGCCGAACATGTATGTCGAACATTTGTTCAGTGTATACACGGCTATAAGCCTGTTGTTACTTTCCCAATCATTCATAATTGGGAATGATATCGTATGTATCGATGAATAAATAAATAAATAATATTGAGGTGCATTATAGGTTCAACAACTATTCCAACTACGTTTGAATGAATAATTTTGTTGACACTTATAGACTACTGATTTACAAGTTCGTTAGAAGCTTCCAATCTACAAATCGTTACTGATTCTTTACAGGAGAAAAATAGGGTTCAATCATGTCAGTTTGCTGTTACAATTCGAGTCGATATTGAATCGATCAGGGTTTTAAAAGTTTGGGAGACTCAAAATTCTGATTTACTATAGCGTTGGATGCACCTACGGTTACGGTTCTCCATATAAAGTCACTCTTTAGTCCTTATAGATCAACTCGATGCATCCTGATTTTCTTCCAGTTGCAAACTCCTCTAGCTCATGTTTCAAATAGAATACCATGAGTATTTAAATCCTATGGACTGATGTTATTCACATGAATGCATTACAATCAACATTATTATTGTAATTATGATGAGTATAATTGATATTATGATCCAAAAGTTGTATTCAAACTGGATTTAAAAGTAATTTGTACTCACATAATACTCCATATAAACTCTCGAAAAGGATTCACACTCACCTGTAACAAGGAAAACATTATCAATCAACTATCAATCAATCAATTTATCTCCACATGAGATTAAAATCTAGTGCTACATACTCTGGCTGCAATACAAAAGAAATATGAATAACAATTTTTTTCCATTTTTTCGAACATAGTATAATTTTACATTATAATATTGCAGTATTAGCCTAATACTTGATCACCACTAGTTGAATGATGATCGAATCAAATCAAATCATGTTTTATTCAATGACATCAATTACATAAATATTCTTTTACACTCACATCAATTTCGTTATATAGCTGATATTACAGATAATTGAATACAATACTGTTCGCTTGAGAAAATTCTTGTCTGCAAACAGGAGTGAGATGCATTCATCAACATGATCATTCAGGAATAATAAAATAATATTCCTATGGCTTTTATTAGTGGGGATTTCCTGACGGAAGTTCCAGCTCGCCTCAATATATCATTTGAACCGTCAATGGGCCTCACGACTGTCATACTTCAGCCGGGGCCGACAATTTAACATGCTCATTCGATAACACGGGAGTGACCTGTTCAGAAACTTTTGGCTCTGAGTGAGTTTGAATCCGGGATCTCTAGGATGCTACGCAAGCACTCTATCAACTAGACCACGGATCACTCCAACTTCATGACTGATCGTCAACGAAAAGCTTTGAGTTCAGTTGAAAACAATGAACTTGTTTAGGTTGACAAAATGAACTGGTTCTAATGAAATAGAAGAGATCGAATGATATAATTGTCATGAAGAAGGTTCGATCAATGATTATCTTCATGATCAAAGTAGAAGTAGTTTCTACTTTTCAATAGTCACTTTCTTGGTGAACGATACTGTATGTATTAACATAAAAACTTAAATTCAACATACCTTTTCCAACTTCATTCCATCCCTCTCAATATGTTTCGACTTATACTGTCATTTTCAACATGTCATTCAGAACATGTTGTGAGAAATGAGATAGAGCTTAAATGAGTGTACTTTGATTATCAATTTCAATATAAATAATAGGAGTTGCTCCTATCACAGAATGTTATGGAGTCAATCAGGTTTTCATCATGATCATGCACTAGGTTTACAGTATAACCTCGAATAATACTTGCAATACTCATGGAACAATCTTTTTCCCTTGACAAGTTGTTTTGGAAGCTCAAGGAACTCTCATCTTGAAAGGTTGTGAGGTCTTTTCAATATGAAATTTCATTCAATGTGGAATCTCAGTCAATATAATGTGGTTATATGTGCCACATCATAATCTCCAATACTTATAAGATATCATGTTTTTCCAATCTCCTTAGGCTAGTTACACAAACACACATCGGTTTTTGGATGGGACGATGGGGATGGCAGAAACTCGATAAGTGTGTAACTGGCTTAACATATGAGTATGCTACCACCTATTATAAGATTTCCCTGTAACCAACCTGCAAATCCAGGAATGCCTCCTCCTAGGAGCTGCAGGTGAATTGGGTATGAGGAACACAGAGGGCAGTGCAGGAATTCCTGGACCCTCATCCTCACCCAAGGACAGAGGAATTTTCAGCTCAGGAACTCCCGGAACTCTGAGCGAACTCATGACCGGCCGAGGCGTTGACCTTGCCATACCGGCTGGCGCTTCCAGATGACCTTGAAACGGTGATGACATTTCCAGAGCGGTGATCGATGTTTCACAGCCGTGGAACACAACAGGTCGCGCACAATTGGTCACACAAAGAATTCCCCAACACAAATAAACGATCTTATTTCATATGTAGCAATCATTGATTGTTGTTTATTTGTAATTTTTCCGAATATTCAATCATTTTAAACACAATTTCACATCTCGTTTGTAGGTGCAATGGGCCCGACATATAGAAGGAGTAGAAAAATATGTTTGTATTTCACAAAGTTATTCATGATCACAGCATGAGGTTAGTTTCCACAATTTATTGGATCATTCCCGTGTAAAAATGAACGTTTATAGAGTGGTTGTTTCATAATGAAAACCCATCGCAGTTCCAGAAGACATATTATTCATATCAAGTAGGATGCATTGATAGAAAATACAATAGAAAGTATTGATAGTTATGTAAGTCCATCGTGTGTACGATCAAAAATTGTTTAGCATCCAGAGTTCAATTATTCACAGTTGTTATGGAGAATATTCAATTTTCAATAATTGAGTTTTGAGATGAAATGGTTGAAAGTTGTTTCATTATGGAATGTATCACCGATGTATGATTCATGGAAATTTGGTTTGAGAAATCCATTAACTCAGTGATGATTGAGTTTTAGTCCAGCAGTTTTGTTTAGTAGCAATGCAATACAAGGTTATATGATGAAGCTTCTGCTTAAAATACACACACAAACTTAAAAAACTTATAACACTCACATTATGATGACATATCTACTTTCAGATATTCTACTGAAAAAATTTAAAATAAAAATCATAATTAAAAAGATTTGAGAAAGAAAAATGTTAAGTCACTGATGAATGAAATTTTCATGAAATAATACTTCTTGTTAATAAATTAATCATTATTGTGTTGAATTCTTCCAAATTCCAGAAAAGGATGTTAATAGTTGGCAGTGATTATAAACAATGGAATGTATGGCTGCAAGTGTTTCAAATAATCTATCAAAAAAAAGGATTCCTTCAAACTGTGAATCTTTGTTGTACTTTATCTAAATGTTGTTCTTCATCTATTATGAAATTAAATTATAATAATTTACGTGTAAAATAATATTATCGATTCAAAATTGTATTCATATCACAAATGTATTATGTTCATGAAGCAAATGAGTTCACCAAAAATACAATTTTTGTGAACACGAGTTGTATGAATTCATGGGTCGGCAACTGAGTTTTATATGCATTCTACTGTACGAAGCTTAGTTATTTTAATAATGCTATCAGCTATGATCATTATAAGATGAGTGTGATGTGTCAAAGAAATGAAAGAGGAAGAATTATTATTCAAACAATCAAAATTCAAATTATTAATTGCTATCTGAACTTGACATCATTGTTCATATGAATTGGACTCAAATGAATAACTTAGATGCAATCTACTAGGGCAATACTAGATGCTACAGTAACTGTATGAAAGAAGAAGAATCATTATTCAAACAACCAAAATTCAAATTATTAATTGCTATCTGAACTTGACATCATTGTTCATATAAATTGGACTCAAATGAATAACTTGGATGCAATCTACTAGGGCAATACTAGATGCTACAGTACTGTATAACCATAAAGTGATATAGTTACTGTATTAGAAGCTCATAACTTATATTTTAGTATTTGTTATCCACGAGATTCAATCAAGAAATTTTAGAATTTATGCTTTCATATTGAATATTCGGAAAGCTAAATTACTACTCAACGGCTCTTGCTTTTATTATAATTATTAGGCCTCAATTAAGATTATTCAGAAATATTCTAGTTGATTAATGCTAAGCTCCCAATATTATTTTATCCCAATATATATTGAACGATGCTCTACGGTTTGTGGTGATTCGCTGGATGAATAGATGATCGATCCTTCAACGTAGATGTAAAGATAAAGCTGTAATATCTGATGAAATTCTGTTAAGGAAATTAGCTCTATTAGAATGCACTATAATAAATAAATGATATTTCAATACAATTAACTGAAATGGGTGTGAATATCATATCTCATTTACCAGAAACAATCACAAAATTCCAGAGATAATCATTATGAAAGTAAAAGGGGAGATAACATTGAACTATGACTCTTCAGGCTCGTTTAAAATACGTACAAAGGGCTGTACGTACATACAACTGAATGGATTAATAATTAAACAGCCATTCTATTGCATTATTCTATATATTTACAAAATTCTTCGAATGCAAGTTTCATGAATAAAACACAAACAATGTGATTCAAAGTAGTGAGGAACTAATAGTAAGTGGGATTTAGATGTAAGTATTATTCTTTTTAAATAAGGTAATTTATAGGTGGAAAATTATTACCTCGGTTTGGTATCATTGTACTAGGTGATGCTTAAGGCGATAGATATCGTTTTAGATTTTATGGAATTTTTGTATTATCTGTTGTAGCATAAATTTCTATTAATTTGATGATAACCTCGACACAAATATTATATGGTGAGGTATCATTTTGTAAACCTTGAATATTGTTATATTATTGAAAATATATGAAAAAAAATGTAATGTTCCTGAATTTATTTATTTATCTATCTATGAATGTTCTGTGGTCAATAATCAGCGTCTGATGGAGTATCATTAATTTTTATTTTTATTTATTATTATTTATCCACAATGCAAATGACACTAATGTAATAACATTGAAAGATAAAATAATAAGGTACTCCTTGTGCTATTCTTCTTCCAAATTTATAAGTCGCAAAGTCCAAGATAAGGTTAAAGTTTAACGTGTACAATTTTTATGAGATTTTAGTCCAAAATAAACATTAAAACTATAAATTTTGAATTTAGATGGTTTGAATTATTAAATTAATTAGAAATATTCCACTCAATTACCACTTTTAACTAATAATATTGAGTTATTTAAGAAAATTTGGAACCATTCGAGAAACACAAACTTGTAAACACTAAAGCTCAGCTGATCAACCGAGAGGATTTCAATTAAGGATGAAATGATACAGCTAATGACAATAATATTATAAATAGCTCTATGAGATCGCCTTTAAAACCAGCAATGAACAATATTTTACTCATCCACAATGAAATACGTACAACTTTTCACGCAACCAATGATGATACAAGTTATTAACAACTCCACAAACAAGAACTTTCTCCACTTAAATTCCTGAAACGATATTCAAAACTTTATTGACAACTGTTAACTCAAACTACTATCACAACTAAAGCAGAAAATTTAAAACTTGATACAACTGTTAACTGCAATTGATACTATCACAACTAACACAGAAAATTTGAAACTTGATACAACTGTTAACTGCAATTAATACTATCACAACTAACACAGACAATTTAAAACTTGATTCAACTGATAACTGCAATTACTACTATCACAACTAACACAGAAAATTTAAAACTTGATACAACTGTTAACTGCAATTGATACTGTCACAACTGAGACAGAGGATTGAAAACTTAATTCACAACTGTGAACTCTATCACAACTAACACTTCAAAAAGACAGAAGAGATACAATTGAGTTCAAAAAGACACTATAGATTCAAACAAGCTATTTCAGTTGTCACAATAATATTCTAATACGAAAACAAGAGTCTTTAGAAGCTATTTATGAATATCGATGTGAAACAATAATAATGAAGCACAGTCTATTTAACGAACACCGATTTTCATTCGAAACACACAAGAAGTAACTGCTGTTTTGGCACATCACTCCGTTCCAGTTTGCTTCCTGAGAGAATACCAATAAAGAAGAACAAGGCGGAGAAGGAGGGAGAATGAAGAAGATATATATAATCTACTATAGAATGAGTGAGAGTGAGTGTGAGAGAGGGTGAGGGAGCGAGAAACGAAGCCACGGTCGATATTCAATTCAAAATGTGTTCTAAATAGCGATCTTCACAAAAAGCTGTTTCAAGAAGCGTGGAAATAACATAGATAATGTGAAAGGACTGGGAAGGTAGTGGGAGATTGTGAAGATGAGGAAGAGGAGGGAAAAGACTAAGAGAAGGGAGAAGAGGAAGACTAGAAGAGGAGGTGGAGGAGAAGAGGAGGACAAGGAGAAGAGGAAGTGGAGGAGAAGACTAAGAGAAGGGGAAGAGGAGGACTAGGAGAAGAGGAAGTGGAGGAGAAGACTAAGAGAAGGGTGAAGAGGAAGACTAGGAGAGAGGAAGTGGAAGAAGAAGACTAAGAAAAGGGTGAAGAGGAAGACTAGGAGAAGAGGAGGTAGTGGAATAAGCCTAAGAGAAGGTAGAAGAGGTGGACTAGGAGAAGAGGAAGTGGAGGAGAAGACTAAGAGAAGGGGAAGACTAAGAGAAGGGGAAGAGGAGGACTAGGAGAAGAGGAAGTGGAGGAGAAGACTAAGGGAAGGGAGAAGAGGAAGACTAAGAGAGAGGAAGTGGAAGAAGAAGACTAAGAAAAGGGTGAAGAGGAAGACTAGGAGAAGAAGAAGTGGAGGAAGAAGACTAAGAGAAGGGAGCAGAGGAGAAGGAGGAAGGACAGGAAGTGGAGGAAGAGGAGGGAGAAGATGTAATGGAGGAGCTGAGAAGCAGCAGAGGGATGAGATGATGAAGAAGGGGGAGTAGCAGAGGAGTTTGAAGGGAAGCTGTGAGGAGTAGAACTTTGAGAAGAAGTCCAGTGAAGAGAAGAAGGAACGAACTGGTAGAAAGAGAAAGTAGGAGAAGATGATTAAGATGAAGAAGAGGACCGAGAGGAAGAGGAGGAGAATGCGAGAAGAAGAGAATTTTGAAAAGAAAAGAAGAAGAGGTAGCAGTGGTGGAGTAAAAAAAAGAGGATAGTGAAGAAGAGAAAGATAATGAAAGAAGAAAATTTTCAAAAGTGGAGCGAAAAGAAGATTAGTGGAACAAGAGATTGAAGGAGAAAAGAAGGGTGGGTGTAAGAAAGGGCGATAAAGAGGTAGTAAAATAAGAGGAGATGGGAGAAAAGCAGTGAGAATTAGATGAGGGAGTAGAGGATCAGTGAAAATAGGAACATGGGGAAGAAGGAGGAGGCACAGTAGTGGATGGTGGAGAAGAGTAGGAAGATGAAGAAGGGGTGGTGAGACAAAGAAGAAGAGAGGAAAGGAGGAAAAAATACAGGTAGAGGAGAGGACTAGGAGGAAAATAAATAGGAGGAGGATAATGAGAAGGAGGAGGAATAGGTTGAGGAGGAGGATGAGAAGGGGGAGGAGGAGGAGGAGGAGGAGGAGAAGGAGGAGGAGGAGGAGGACGAAAAGGGAAAACAAGAAGAATGATTGTAAGAGAAGAAGAAGAGAACGGATGAGAATGAGATGAAAAAGACAGAAGACAATAAATTCAGGATAAGGAGAGAGTGAAGAAGAAGTAAGATCAAGTTTTAGATGAAAATCATAGTGGTTCGGAAAAGCCGTAGAGTAAGATTTATCGGTTGAAGAGATGAAGAGAGGGGAGTAGTAGACAAAAGTAATAGAAAAGATAACAGAATA
This sequence comes from Nilaparvata lugens, assembly GCF_014356525.2. NCBI lineage: Eukaryota > Metazoa > Arthropoda > Insecta > Hemiptera > Delphacidae > Nilaparvata > Nilaparvata lugens. The sequence goes on from NC_052516.1 coordinate 17,704,055, forward strand.
AAATCAAGGTGGAGAAAAAACTATGATGAGGAATATATGTAAATAAGTAATTTAAAAAGTGTGCGAGATGATAAAAATATTTGAAAAAGTTGGATGTAAAAGAGGAACAAAAAGGAGGTGGACAAGAAGAAGAAGAAGGGAGAAGGGAAAGCTGAAAATAAAAGAAGAAAAAACGAATTCGGAAGAAGAAAGAAACATAGTATAAAAAAAGAGCAGTATTGGAGTAAATCTATTTTTAAGAGCAGTCTGAGAGGCAGGGTGGATAAAAAGAGAGTCAACGAAAGATTCTGTTAGAAATAAAGTGTGAGTGAGAGAGAGTGTGGGAGAAAGTGAGTGAGTGAGAGGCTCGCAATGTGTCACGTTCAAAAAGAGCGGGAACTTCGATTAGATTTGCGCGGGAACTTTGAGCCAATAAAACGTCAGAGCCGTAGAATTTCAGCCAATGAGAGCCGTTCGTTTGCCAAAGAATTGTCTAATAGCATCACGCGTTCAATGTCACATAATTTCGGAATGAAATTTCTTTCTAGGAGCACTTCTAGAACACGATTATTTTATTTGATTCACATTTCACTTTGTTGTCTCAAGAGTTTTTTGGAGCTACAATTCAAATTACCAAACTAGTTCTCCATTTCTAGTATTTAATTGTAGAATATTGTAGTATTGATTCTGTCTTAGGGCCGTTTGTACAGTGTAAGTTCAAGCTAAAGCTTAAACCAAATCTGGATTTTTTTGGTTTGAACTAAAATTCCGTTTGCACAGTATCAGTTTAAACTCTGTATTGAGTTTAAACTCTGGGAAAGTTAGGAGGTTTAAAGCAAATAATTTGGATTAACTTGATCTGTGAAGATTTCATAGAGATACAGCTTATAGTAAATTATTTTTCGACAGTTGTTTTTATTACTTCTGTAGACGATAATAATTATTTGAATGAAAAATAATTATAATGGAGGAATTGATAGAAGCTTTCAATGCGATTGATAAAGATGACTGCGAAGAAATTTTGAAACTGCTGAGAAAAATTGGGCAAAAAACGAATTATTTCAATTTCTGGAATTTTCTTAACGGTTTTGCTTGAGTAAAGCAACTGCCAATCCAGTATTTGATTGAATAAACTACTTGATAAGACAATTTTAAACAGTGGTCTTTGATTAGGAAACATATTTTTTAATAACACATAGCTGAGATATTTTGCTTTCCAGAGATTTCTAATAAACGAGGAAGACCGTAGTAGATTTAAGCGTAACAATATTGCTTTTTTAAGAACATTCTAAAATATATTTCTTGGTGCATACTAAATATAAGTTTGTATCTAACAGTAATATAGCATTACATCATTTTTTGAAGAATTTCTTGATCGCTTTTGACTTTTATTACCGTACAGCTTACAGCTCTGTGGATTTTGAACAAGGAAATAGTAGCTACATAACCTCAATTTACTGATGGTTGTGAACAAATGGCAAATTTCCTGTAAAAATCACACTTCCTGGTATTATAAACAATGACATTCTATACCAACTTAACGCTAAACTAGTTTAACCTTAACTGGTTTAGTAAATGCACTGAGAAAACCGATCCAAGTTTAAACTTTCAGATTAACTTAATCTCAATTAACTTAATCGAGTTTAGCAATCTATACTGTGCAAACGGCCCTTAATCTGCTATTAAAATCTCATTATTCTAATTTCAAACGAATCGGAGCCATTAATCAAATATTTTATCTTTTCTTTACCAGTCCTTTTAGGGCCGGGTCCGAGCTCAGGATTTAAATAAGTTCTAGACTTCAACCGGCTTCAAACTCTGGAGTCAGAAAATTGGCTTTCCTATTCAGAGCGTTAACGTAGTCGAGTACTCAAATAGACCCTGGAGTTTATAATTTCGTTTTCTGAGTGAAAGCCTTGAATTAGATTCTCGCCTCTTTCCGAGTCAAGGATTTATCAAAAATCGTTAAGTCCAGAACTTAAAACAGCGTGATTCTAAACTATTATATTGTCTCCATTATTAGAGCATTGATCATTTCTAGTAATATGAACATATTGTCATTTAAAAGTATAAGCTGTACCTGCCCTATATTCTTCTATCTTCTTCTTCTTCTTCTTCTTCTATATATATAAAAGCCAAATGGCACTCACTCACTGACTGACTCACTCGCAGAACTAAAAATCTACCGGACCAAAAACGTTCAAATTTGGTAGGTATGTTCAGTCGGCCCTTTAGAGGCGCACTAAGAAATCTTTTGGCGATATTTTAAATCTAAGGGTTTAAAGTTCTTTTAGCATGTATATTCGTCTTATTCCAATATCTTGAAATTATTATAATTGAAATGTCCATACCATATGTTAATATAGAACTATAATCTAGAGAGAGTACCTCTTCGAAACAGTTGTTCTAGTAACTAAATTGAAAATTTTGTCAGGTTGGCATTAGGTTGAGTTGAGTTTGTTAGGTTGGCACCAAGTTGAAGATTGGAATGCATTTATCCAGGACCTCCTAAATACTAATTTATCCAATTAGCCAAAATTAGCATTTTCTCAGTTTTACTGCGTTTCCTAAACTTTTTCAATGATTGATAGAAATATATAAAAAAAATTCAGTACACAGGCTTAGCTGAGGTGGAAGAATTTTTTTCGCCAAAGATACGCCGATATAGTAACAGGTGTTTTTCGTGATCAAATTGACATAATACGTTCAAATTCGGTACAGAGGTTCCGCTGAGGTATACATGCAGGCGAGCGAAGCGAGGCTAACGGCTAGTTAAAACATAATTGAACATAACCTTTTAGGTTATGTAGACAAATTCAAATCCACCCAATCTGAGATTTTTTCCGTCGTGGTCAACGC
>NC_052516.1:17706992-17735332 GCF_014356525.2 Nilaparvata lugens
AACAGGAAAGCAGACACATGAGGGGTTTAATTAGTTTTCGCGATAGCTACCAACCGCAATCAATGCGATTAAGAAACCCAATCGCTCCTCAGAAATCTTCTTCTTTGTTTTATCTTTTTTCTTCTTCTTCTTCTTCTTCTTCTTCTTCTTCTTCTCTCTTCTTCTTCTTCTCCTCGTCTTCTTCTTCTTCTTCTCTTCTCCTTCTTCTTCTTCTTCTTCTTCTTCTTCTTCTTCTTCTTCTTCCTCCTTCTTCTTCTTCTTCTTCTTCTTCTTCTCCTTCTTCTTCTTCTCTTCTTCTCTTCTTCTTCTTCTTCTTCTTCTTCTTCTTCTCTTCTTCTTCTTCTCTTCTTCTTCTTCTTCTCTCCTTCTCCTTCTTCTTCATCTTCTCCTTCTTCTCTTCTTCTTCTCTCTCTTTCTTCTCTTCTTCTACTTCTCCTTCTTCTTCTTCTTCTTCTTCTTCTTCGTCTTCTCTCTTCTTCTCTTCTTCTTCTTCTTCTTCTCCTTCTTCTTCATCTTCTCCTCCTCCTCCTCCTCTCACCTCCTCATCTTCTCCTCCACCTCCTTCTCCTCCTCTTTTATCATTTGCATAGTCAACCCTGTCTTCCTCTCCATGAAGTTTCCTGATTTTGTAGAATTCATTCACCTTTCTTCCCCCTTGAAACTGCAATCGATTTGAATTCCACCCTATCATTCAATTTTTCGACAGAATCAATCATTTTCAGTTTCCACAAACTCTTCATCCAGCGTTGTAACTCAGTTTCACTTTCGAATTCTCATTTTTCTAAGTGTGTTTAAAGTTCCCAGCCGATGAGGTGAAATCCCCGTCAGTTGAGGGATGATGGTGGCAAGCACATTATAAGGGATGAAACTTGCGTGCGAAGTGTTGATAAGGGTGGTTTTCAGTTCTATGGTTTTATAAAAAACAGACCATCCCGGTTTGAAGTGTGTCAAGCCCTTCCGTCGTGTGCGGTAAGGGTATTATAATTTCAAAAAGGATTTCAAGGGTGCAAAGAACAATGGGGTAGCAATTACCCCCTCTCTACATTTTTGCGAGCTTTTGTTTGAAGGGGTGCGCTCGTGGTCTCTTTCTCTCTAACTCTCTCTTTCTTTCTCACGATGTGCGGATTTGTTGAAAGAGAGACACTGAACTTAATAACTAGCTAGAGGTAGCACTGTTGGAGCTACTGTATCGAACCTACATTCTTTCTAATTTTGTTTAGTTGGCAATAAGGTGAAACAAATTTTCCAAGCTCAAGGTGCTGTTTAATTTTGTTAGGTTGGCAATAAGGTGTACACATTTTGTCTCGTTAAACATAATATTGTCGTGGAGTCTGAAGTACTGATAAATAAATAAGGACATAATCCAATCTATATAATAAAGTGAGAATTATCTTGAACTTGTTCAGGATAGGAAATGACGCATCATCAAATCTGAACCGCTGATCTGATTAACTTGAAATAATTTTGCATTAAGATTCTAAATTTACCCAGGATGGACATAGGCTTATTTCCATTGCCATCAAACAACCATTTCTAATTCAATTATTGAAACAAATTTATTCAATTTCTGATACAAAGTTAACGTAACTTTTAAAAGCTCTAACAAACAATAAAAAAATAAAGAATTAATTAAGTACGAGTAGAAGGAAAGTCAGGGCATCCCCCCAGTTACTTCGTAACTCAGTTGATAGTGAGCGTGGTTGATTATCCACATAATTTTGAAAAATAAAGAATAGTCATGGAATATTTCATGTTACCTGGACATAAGGGAATTGTATTTTACAATACCAAATCTTACCCAGTGCGAAGCACGGGTTACATGCTAATAATTTATATATTGAACAAACACATTTGAAAATAGAATGAGTCGCTGCTGCCTCAATCAATGCTTGTCTGTTTAATATATGATGAAAACATTATTATTCCAATTTGATTTTATGAACTCAACTCGATTTGATATGGAAGGCTACAATTTTATTGGAGTGAAAGTTCTATTAAACTAGTAGTTCTGTGAACAGTAGACCTCACGCAGGTTTCTCATCCACAAGTATCTGTTCTAGTCGATTCAGTTGAATCACAATTCACAGTTGAATCGTAATTCACTCTTCAAAACTGTTATTTGTTCAAAAAATCACATGTTAATGAACTCACTTCACGTTGAATTTGGATCCCACATAATTCTCCCAGTTCCGTGATAATCTTTCCATCTGATGAATAAATTTCTCAACTATTTAAAATTTTTTTTTTTTTTCAATCAAGAATAATTATTATAATCTCTTCAGCATTATTCAGTTCATTTAACCATTTTTTATTTTATTTTCAATCACCTACAAGCTTGTTTTTCAAATATGTGAGATATTGATACCGATGGGCACGCACCATCAAAATTTGGAACCTCACCTTATAGAAATAGACACGGCCAGACATCTGTTTAATGCATGCAATGGATCATCCACTTGTCAGCTGATTGATTATGAATAATTCTATAGTCTGACTGATCCTATCTTTAAAGTAGATGATATTCATAGTGATATCAGAGTATGAAGGTATTCCTTTCCTTTTAATATTCATATTATCCTTAAAATGCAAAATTCCAAAAAAACCTTGTGTACACATCGACGCGCAGATGAAAAAGAATATTCCTGCCAAATATCATCGAATTCTACCAACGCGTTTGGCTGTAATCGCGTTACATACAGACAGACAAAAGCAAATCGAGTTAAAACATAGACATCACTACATTCGGTCAATTATTACGTTCTTATAGATAGAAGCATATCAAATATAAGAAGCTTACCTTGATATTATTTCTATTCCATTTCAACTATCCTAAGTTGTCAATATTTTGCTACTCCTTCCAAATTTCAAACACCCACGCATCTAATTACATAACAGCTTCCACCCGTGCTTAGACAAAATGGTCCTATTCATTTTGATAGGTTTTCTAGTTGTCATTAGTCTAAAGATAAATAGTTCGGCTTGCTTCAAATGTGATGACGCATTTGGTATTTACTATCTCTCTTTCACCCACAATAGAGATAGTAATCAAGGTCTCTGCTCTCTCTTTCACCTCCGCATCTTCGTTTATCTCATATTTCTACAACTGTCCACACTTCTCCATCCTTATTTTTTCTACAGGAATTATATTTCTCTGATTTTTTCATTCTTTCAAATAGTGTTTGTCTCAACATCTCTCTGTTTTTTTTCTTCGTTATCTTACTACTTACTGTTATTGCTCTATTCCTTTTTCTCATTCTTCTCCACAACCTCATCATATTCTCCCTATTCTCCTGTCATCGATCGTCTTTTTCCTCTTCCTCCTCTTCTTCCTCATCCTCCTCCTCCTCCTCCTCCTCCTCATCCTACTCCTCCTCCTCTTACTCATCCTCTTTCTTCTCCACCTCGTCCTGCTCCTCCTACTCCTCATTCTTTTCCTCCTTCTCATCCTCTTCTTCCTTCTTCACTTCCGTATTCTCATTCATTTCCTCTACCACGTCATCAACATCTTCCTACTATTTCAAAAGTCCATACTCTTCCCACACTTTCTCCTACTCCTCCTCGTCCCTCAACTCCTGATTTCCCTCCTCCTTTTTTCTTCTTCGTTTCCTTTCTATCTTTCTTCTTTCCCTCCTCCTCATCTTCCTTGTTCTTCGCCTCCACTCCGTTTTCAAATCGTTCTCTAATTCATCATCCGCTACCTCCCAATATTTCTCCTCTCCATTCTTCTTATCTTCCTTGAATGAATGTCCTGTATTTCTTTTATTTTCCCTATATTCCTTGGACTCAACAAATTTTTTTCTCTCTTTTCTCATTTTTTGGGTGTTTTCCCGAACTGCTCTCTCTCTCTCTCGTTGAATCTATCTCTAACAACGTCTCTCTTCTGTCCTTCCTTCTATTTTTTCACTGTCACTATATAACTCCACTTATTTTCTTCTTGCGTATATTTTTCTTACCTTCATATTCTGTTGTCTCCTCCTCTATCCTCTTCTAACAATTGCCTTTCGCACTCTTCTCTTTTTTAACTGATGATTTTATTTCATCACACATTATTTTCTCTCTCTTCCACCTCCATCTCCTACTTCCACTACTTCCACATTCCTCTTCTTCCTCCGTCTCACAATTCTTTCATCATCATCATTCTTCTCTCCACAATATTCTCTTTCTCTCTCTAACCCACGTTAATGAGAACCGACCCGTTTCAAAATTTGGACCATTCCTCTATTAATGATGTCTCTTTGCCAGCCAAATATCACCAGTTATGTGCGTCATTCTCAACCACTCTACTTTCTCATCCCATCTTCACAACTTCTTCCTCACTATCACTCTCTCATTCTCTCTTTCTCTCACTCTCTTCCTGTTTCTTCCTCTCTCACCCCCTCTTCATTTTTCTATCTTCAAAAATACAATTTTTCCTCTCTCTCTCACTCTTCCTGTGCTTCTTCCTCTCTCGCCCTCTCTTTATCTTTCTATCTTCAAAAATAAAATTTTTTCCTCTCTCTTTCCCTGTTTCTCCCTCTCTCACCCTCTCTTTATCTTCCCATCTTCAAAGAATATCCTCTCTCTACAATTCGCAATATCAATAACCAGAGATACTTTTGATGCTCTAGAATACTCATTGGAGAAACTATCATTCAGATTCCTTCTCAAGAAAGGTGACATGTTTTCTTCAATTGTTCAGGGTTTCTTCATAATTCCCAGCTCAAATAGTAAATGAGTGAAAACAACGAATATTGAATAATTCACAATATAATGATGAAGAGAATTGGCTTATATACATAGGGTAAAGGAGATTCACGAATGGCTCATCTTCACGTCTGAACTACTAAACTGATTACCTTGAAATTTTGCATATTGATTCACAATTTACCGAGGATGGTTATAGGCCTATTTTACATTCTTCAAGGGTCCAGTGTGTCAAGCTCTTAATCAGACCTTTGCGGAGCATGGGCTACCTGCTAGTGAATAATAAAATTGAATCAGAGCTTGATACAAGTCCATTGAAGATGTAACTTATCTACATAGGTATGATAGCCTACAAGATAGATATAACAGTGTATCCCCAAAACAAAATCATATATGAATCAATATATTATCATAACTGTTCTGTAAGAAAATCATTGAATCCTTCAATTTTTATTGATTTGTATAAAATTCAATGATCGTCTAACTTCTCAAATTTATTTGTTCAATTATTCTCACCTCTCTCTCCAATTCTTCAACACCTTCCCACACCCTTCTCTCTTCCTCTTATCTTATATTCTCAGCTGTGCTTTAGTGTTTACGAGTTTGTGTTTTTTGAATAGTTCCAAATTTCTTAAATAACTCAATATTATTCGTTAAAAGTGGTAATTGAGTGAAATATTTCTAATTAATTTATAAATTTAAGCCATCTAAATTCAAAATTTATAGTTTTAATGTTTATTTTGGACCAAAATTTTTAAAAACTGTACACGTGAAATTCTAACCTTATCTTGGACTTTGTCACCTATAAATTTGGAAGAAAAATAGCACAAGGACTACCTTATTATTTTATCTTTCAATGTTATTACATTAGTGCTATTTGGATTGTAAATAAATAAATAATAAAATAAAATAATTCTCTATATCTCTCTTCTTCACTAATCTTTCTCCTCTCTTCCTCACTCGGTCTCTCTCGCTCAATCTCTTCCACGCCCAATCTCTTATATAACTGGGTGACTATTTTTGATACCTTTCCTCCCACCGCCTTAAAGATGTCGTTAATGTAAATCTTAATTGGCCTTGCTACATGCTGCTTGACTCTTTCAACTGGGATTTGATCTTTCGAATTCCTAAACTCAAATTTATCTCAAGACCTGTTAACAGTGTTATTGGAAGATCTCGTATTTTTTTGCCCTGAGGTCGCTCAGTATTTATCTTCAATGATCAATTTTTTTCTTTTCCTTCCCATGTATTCCTTCGCTGGCATGTGTTTTCATAAATCAGCATGAATGGTTTCTCCAAGTTCATTCAAACTATTATTTCTTATATCCTTCAAACATTCTTGATCTATACAGTGGTTTACTACAGCGGCTACCGTATTTCTCATAACCAAATCAACATAATAAAACTAAAGAATTCGACATTACAGCTTTGAACTTTGGATTTTCATCTGATAATAATTAGCGAAACTAATATAATTGGCTTGTCTTGTTGAAATAGATCAACAAAGAGCTTGATTCAATTCCCAATATCTTTCACAATGGAGACTAAATTGCATCATCTCTCAAAATCCTAAATCATTGGTTGAATTCTCTCTCATTGACGGTTTTGATACAAATATTGTACTGTTATTATGGAAGAAAGCTATGACGACGTAATTTAAATTCAGCTTAGCTGATTGGCTCGAGTCATCTAGCTTGAATCTCATTTACTGACTTAATGCCAGGAGATTGATACTATCTTTGTTGCTATCATCACTCTTAGCTCGTTAATTTCTTCATAATCCTAATTCAATCGGTCCATCCTCATAACATTGCTTCTTCCTCATTTGTTTGCTTGTGATTGGCTGGAGTTTTTCCTACTCACCTCCCATTGGCTGTCACCTTGACAATCGACTTTCTACTCTCCCATTGGCTAGCTTGTGTTCTGCTAAACTCTCTCTTCCTGAACCACCATTGCCTTTACAACAAAGCTGTTACTCTTTCATTCATCAGTTTCTATATTTCTACAATCAACTCCTATTGATTATTTCCATGTCAACATAGTTATTAGCTACAAAACTCTCTTATCAGTTAGCTTGTGAGTTGTTAAACTCTCTCTTACTGAATTTCGTAAGTCACTATACTATATATTAGCGAGCAATTCCTGTATATATCTGGTTATTTATGTTTTACGGATCCCGAAAACGGCTCTAACAATTTTCACGAAATTTGAAACATAGTAGGTTTATGATATAAAACTTCGATTGCACTAGGTCTCATTCTTTGGAAAACTCGCTGAACGACATAAAAGGATTATTCATCCTTGGAAAACAGATGATAATTTCGTCGTCTCTCGATAACATAAGATGCATGTGCCTGTGTGGGAGAGAGACAGAATTATTTCCAGCTGTGTAATCATAATCAATCAGCGAGAAATTTTATCTAGCTAGACAATTTGATCGATTTGATCAACATAATCTGATTTGTTGACATGACATGATAATCCTCCTAACTAGAGTATATCATATTTTTCAAAGTTGATCATTATTTGACAATTTCAAGTGATTAGTGAGTGTTATTTTGTTATTTATTTTGGTTTGTATATAATCTGAATTATAATTTTTTTGTTTTCGAATATTTGAACAGAAAATTGAACCTGAATTCAAGTGTATGGAACATAACCTACTTTTTGGACTATTTATAGTGTATAAATCAAAATTCGGGAGAGAAACAGTTTTGGCCTGTGCCTGTTAGTACTTCCCCAAACATTTTAAAGAATTGTGTTTGGTTTATCAAAAGTCAATAAATAAATAACGAGTCAAGCTCGGTACCCCGATATTTCCAATAAAGTTAGAACTCCTTCATTTGTTAATTTGCTATATCATCTGCTTTCTCACTCTCTATTACTAAACTTTGTTAGTGGTTTTCTTAACAAAGCTTCTATTCTCCATTCTAATTCTCCATTTGCTAGTCTGCTACAAATATTTCTCCTTGAATCAACTCTAATATTGATTGGTGGCATAACAGCAAAATTGCCACTATCCAATAGGTTTACTTATTATTATTTACTTGTAATAAATAATAATATTCTACTTTCATAACGGATTGACAGCCAATGTAGTTGAAAGCTGTGAGCATAGAATTAAAAATCTAGATTACAACAATATAGATTGCTCTTCCTTCACTATAAAGATAGCTACCGAAAATAACAAGTACTAAGATGACAAATTGGAATTGAATGGGTATAGCTAGTTCCTAATTTTTACTTGAGGCACGAGTCGTCGTTGTAAGTTTGTGCGTTAGTTTATATGTTCGACGATTAGTTTTGAATGCTTTCATCAATCAACTTGATATTTCCACACAACGTATTCCATTAATCATCAACAGATCAAGTTCGTTGGACAATATGATTGCCCTCCATAAGGCATGAAAAGATGTGTGCTCAATATCACTATATATCATTTATCTCTTTTCTGTATAGGGCTACTTTTATAGAAATAGAAACAAAAATAAAAATCCTAGTACCCTTTTTGAAATATTCAATCACAACATGTTTCGGACATTGATGCAAGTGATCACTTGAATGTATGATATGTATGTGTATCTATATATCACTGTATCATGTATGATATAGATGGAATTATAAAAACACTAGCAGGTAACCCGTGCTTCGCAAGGGTCTTTTTCAAAACTTGACGTAATAAAATCTAGAAGAATTCAAAATAGGCTCGAATAATTTTGAAATTTTAATTGAATTAAAATGGAAGAATATAATTTCTTTATGTAAATAACAACACCTTCATTGAAAGACATATTAACTGCATGCGTTTTCATATTGCCGATACAGCATTGATAAAACTGTAGACGTTTATTTAGCATTTGTCTCAAAAATTGTTCTAGCTGAAAAATTAATAATCCATGCCACGTGTACGCCTAAACATTGCATCAGGAGAACTAAGTTTCAAAACTATGTTTTTCGGGTAGGAAGCAATATACAAAACAGATGTTCCTTTTTTAATTTCGACCATATGATTTTGTGACTTTTTAATGAAATCGAATATAGCATTAATGAAATTTAAACATTAAATTCTGAAAAATCTAGAAGGAGAGTTAAAATTTGGGCTTCCAGGTGCACGAGATTGATATTTTTAGAATCTATGTGCAAAATTTGGAGATCTAAATCATTCCCGTTTTTCCGGTATGCAATCCACAAGTTGACATGTTTTGATGCGAACAAACGAACAAACGAACACACGAACAAACACAATCCTACTCTCTCTTATTATATAGATGATATGAATGAATCATGGAATTATGAGATGAAAAAAATCTGAAAGTCATTTATGTAATATTATTCATAGATTCCAACCGAAGATCTCAATTATTGAATGAATGGGTAGCTGAATATTAACAGGTCTTTGAACAAGTTCTTCCTGGGCTCACTAAAAATAATATTATAATAATGATAGTCTGTTAATCTATGTTTCAATGTGGGTATTAGAACAAATTGATCTCATGAGAGAGATGATAATAGGGATCCATTTTTTCCTTTTCTGTTCATGTCTCTATGGTGGATCTTTGCTCATATTATTTACTATATTGATGTACGTGTGTAAGCATAACTTCATTCATTGATAATTATTTATGGATTTGATTCATAATTAATCCAAAAATTGATTTATCATCTATTCATAGATTGATTGACAATTTATTAGTCATAAATTAATTCAGAATTCATTCATACATTGATTCAGGAAGTATTTATAAATTGATTCATCAATCATATCCAGAATATTTCTCAAAGTACAATATTTTTCACACAAATTGACTTGTTCTCTGAATCCTTCACAGTCTTTACAGCTTTTGAAACATTTCAATCACCAGGTCTCATCCTCTTAGCCACATCATTCTTGCGAAAATATCTGCCAGGGAAGTTCATTTATCACAGTAGAGAGTAAAGAAGAAACCAGACTATCAGTACTTGTTTTGATCGATGTGGGCTTTTTGTAGCTCGTATATTATGTGGTTTCATCTATTATGAACAATATATAACGTTTCATACACTCTAGTAAGTTGTACATGTGTATGTGATCCAGGTTCATTTTTCTCGCATGGAGTTGGGTAGTGATAAACTACCCTGTAAAACAGGAAGCCGGATTAAAGAGAGAGAGAAAGAGAGAGAGCGAGTGAGTGAGAGAGATTGATTGAGAGTGATGGAGAGAGGTGGAGAAAAATAGTTTCCAAGTATGTTGAGGTAGTTGAAGCTCTCCTCTTTGTAGTACCGTCTCAATGAGATAAAGCTTTCTTACTTCTTGATTTAGTCCTATTTTTCCCTGCTTTTCATCTATCCGTTTTATTCTACTAGTCGTTTTCCTTTACTCATTCAGTTCTTAACTGTTTTTTTTCAACTTCTCATCACTATTTTTCTACTCTTCTCCTTCCGCTACCAGAACATAAACACACGATATGTATATCGACATTTCATGATAAAAATATAATAATAATATTAATAAATTTTATTGCAAAAAACAATGCATACAAAATAATACTCAATCATCTAGAGCATAAACTAATAATAATAAAAATAATACAATTATGAATATTATATATTTGACAATAAATACTCTCATGCTAGGGAAGCTTCCCTGTACGCTTGGATGAGTTGCTGCAGACCCTAGAAACTCTCTTATAGTAAAAAAAAATCAATTTGTTTATCGAATTCCTTACATAATGTATCCAGTAATTATAACTAGGAAATGAAAAACAAGGCATTGAGAAACAAAAATAAAAGTCATACAACAAATAAAGAATAAGATGAAAGCTCACAACAGAGAAAATAGTAATTAAAATAACTTTTAGAATTTGATAAATGTGATCTCTCACTGAACAACAAAAAACATAACTTCGACCGCCTCCGGAAGAAGACCGAATAGCCACTCTCTGATCAATCTACTGTACAAGGGGTACGATTGGCAAGATCTTACATTGTCAGGCAAATTATTGAAGAATTTTGGACCTAAGAAAAAGAAAGATTTTTGGAACATGGTGGATCTTGGTCTTGGCAATTGAGCTCTATTACCATGTCGCGATGAAGATCGAATAGTATCCACAACTGCGCCAGCATTGCCACTCCTATAAAAGAACATCTACAAAACTCTAAAAACGTACATATATCTAAGTGGCAGAATATTTAAATTGTATTAATGTATTAAGCAATATATTTTTGTATTAATCATGCCAGTCAATTTCTCAATGCATTGTTTCCTCTATTCTTATTTTTCTATTTATTCCTCTTGTCACATTCTCTGTCTTGATTCGCTTATGACAATTACCTTGTCGAATATTTAAAAATAATTGTTATATACTTCTTGATTTTTTATGTCTCATTCTCCATTCATCCATTTACTAAATATTTATCACTAACAGGAAATATTATCTATCTATAATGGTTCCTTAAAACATTTTAAATTATTTCCCACACCAGAATAGTGAACTGCATGGGGTTATGAAAGTCGCAATTTTTTTTGTATGAGATTATCTTCTGAATTTATTCATTTATTTATCTATTCAATCAATCATTCAGAATTACACAACTTACAGAAAAGTACCACAGACTTATAAGCCCAAAACGTTTCCAATTCTAATTTATACAACAGTCCAAATGTAGCTACGTTATGAGTGTCACTTAACATTCTCTTATTACACACTCAATATGAATCAATATTGATTTTCGACGTAGACCTATTTCTCTCCTATATCTTGAAAAACATTAATTCTCCTAAGGAGAACAAATTCTTCGTTTTGTACTTTTCTTCATTTCTCCAGGAGATAAAAATCCTCTTCCATCTTGAAAAACATTAATTCTCTATAGTGGCAATTATTTAATTCCACGACAAAGTAAAGCAACATTCAACCAGAAAGCATAAAATGTATCAATGGAAGAACAACGCTTTTTGTAACGTGTTTACATTGTATACTACCTGTCTTCTATCATCTTTACATAAACAAGAGCTACTTAATAAATAAATGAAGAAAGGTACATTTTATACATTCTGCCTTCAACCTTCTTTACATAAACAGAGGATAAATAAATAGATAAGAAATTTCTCTACAACATAAACAAAAGCCACTCGATAAATAAACGAATAAATGGAGAGAGAGGCAGTAAAACCACGAATTGTAATTAGCATCCCCAGTAAACTGCTGCAATTGCAGTTTCAGATCAAAGGTTGCAGCGCGAGAATTATTCTGGTCTTAAATTCGGTAATGACAATTCGGAACAAGTGTGAACAGGTGTTGATGTCCTCAGCAGCTGGTTTGATAAAAATTTCTCTCTCACACTCCTTCTCTCTCCTTCTCTTTCCTCCTCCTTCTCTCTCCTTTCTCCCTTCGTTTCTCCCTTTTGATAAAAATACACCGAGATCGTTTGCTGTGTGACAGTGTAGTGTCTCCCTCAACCTCTCTAATCGTAAGTCTGTTTTTCAGTTTATTCGCGGGTCGCGTTCATATAGAAGCACTAAAATTTTGATCGAATTTATCGTGGAATCAAAAATATTTTGACAGAGTTTATCGTGAAAATCGTGAAGCTATCATCGGGAGTGCGTGTGGATGTGTGGTGCGTAGGTGTTGTGTATCAGATTGAAGGTTTTTGTATCAATATAGTTTGGCAGTGCACCAGGAATACAGAGTTCTACAAGGATGTTTGATAGTTTCCCAAATCGCGAAGCAAAGTTGAAGTGATATTGAATTCTTGGAGTGAATAATTTTATTATTCAGATTACTACAATATATATTTGGCAGTGTACTAGGGATATAAATACTTCATTAGTTTCTCAAAGTACCCAGAAAAATATATAATTATTAAAATAAATAATATTATTCAAACTCTTGTACCAGAGAAACACGTGGAAACTTGATTGAGGAAGCTTCAAGGGTAGCCTACATACATTCTAGTTAAGGAAAAGAATCATATCCTTATTAATTATCCGTAGGATATTCAATCCTCAATTATCACGTATTCACTTAATTCTCCATCCTCTCTTAAGTATTCAAAGATAGCGTTAGAGTCTTCAAGTTTCGACTGGATATTGACTCAATTCATAAGTTGGTCACTACACAAATCATCAGTGAAGAAAAGCGTGTAGTTTCATAATATATAAGATTTATTATCTGGAACAGTGGAAGTGACTATAATACAAGTTCACGAATTCTCAGTATCAGTCATATTTTGAACACTTCCTCAATAAACGGGACATTTACAACTAGGTCTAACTTTGAACTCACTTTGAGGGACAAAAAAGTAAGAGTTGAATAAATGTATTCTTTGCATGCGGAATTTGATTCATATTTGATGTTAAAGTACTAAACCTCACCCCAACAATATTGTTAAGAAAGAATATCATTACTTACAGTACTTCATGACTTCTTTGTCCTAAAATGACATGAATATGACGTGAATCATTATACTTTATCCAATCTAGGATGATAACTCTAGAAATTGTTCACATTAATATTGTACTCCAATAGTAGAGTTTCTTGAAGACTGCAATTGTTGACTACATAATATCGCTGTTATCATGCAGAAATAGTAAAATATATGCTATAATCTGTGAGTTCACTCGCTATATTTTGTTGAAAGCGAAAGGGCAGGTAGTATACGAGAGAAACTAGTTCTAAATAGAATAGTTTTGAGAGGTTTTCTCATAGGAGAATTGAAATTTTTTTGTGATTATCCAAAAGAATTCTAAAATTTGGATAGTAGATTGAAAACAATAACCGAATGTACCGTAAACTAGTACGCACCACCTCAAACTCTAAAAGTAGCACCTCCACCACTGTAGTAAGCAATGAAAGTGTATCGGAGTCACACACTTTCAAAACCTCATCAATATTCTCTGCAAATACTATATCAGAGACTTCATTGGCCTCAAATATTCTATCTGAAACTTTCTCACCACTGAAGATTTCTCCAGCCATTAGCCGTGACTCACCATTAGAAATCTGTTCAACATCGAAGGATCTAACCAAAATACTCCCCACAAATATAGGTGGATTAGATGGGAAAGATTTGTTGGGTTTGAAAGTGCAATCGAATGTGATTTGCGCGGGAAAAAGTGAGAAGATGGCGTCGCTGTTGTCTGTGGTGGATGGCAACGATGAAGGGAATATCATGGAGAGGTCGACCGGTAGTAGTGTTGGTAGTGGAGATGAGATTGGAGCCATTGTGAGTTCCGTGAGTGAGCACCGGGGGCGCTCCGATCGTCGGAGAAGAGGGTGGACGGTTGTGATTGGCAAGGAAATACGGTAAGAGTTATGAAGATAATTTATAATTTTAAAAATAATAATCAACTTAGATTTTTTTCAGTTGTACCTATATCACATTATCGTTGAAAAGATTAGGACTTGGGAGACGTATTTGAAATGATAAATTTATTTCCAAGTTGTTGAAATATTATAAACATCATTTAAGTGATTGGGAAAGAGAAACATGACGAACCTTGTACTATTATCATATTATTATTATATTTATATTATTTATTATATATTTGTATATTGTATATTGTTTGTACTTTCTAAGAAGAATATAGATAATTTCAATTCCTTTTCAAAACTTAAAAGTTCCAAAATACGTTTAAATTGAGATTCACTCTCACTCAAATCACAACACATTTTTATCCCAAAATAGCTATTCAAGTCACGTGGCCGGTAAGTGGACGTTTGCAGGGCCGAGCATGATGTTTCATGCTTACGTCTCAAATGGGATTTCATGTGAGCCCTGCAAAATTCATGATCAAGTAGCTTTCAATATTTCTTGCTACACAATCAACAAATAATATGTAAATGAGTAAACAACAACTACATTTTTGAACACTTGACTAAAGCAGTGCCCATTCTCAAAATATCGAAAAGTTGTGAATAGAAGCAGCTCATCAGACTTCTCATTGAGTCAATGTCATCTGTGGGTAGCGCACGATGATAAAACTGTAAGGTCAGGGTCCCTCTCGTCGTACACAATAATTGATTCTCCAATTCACATCATGGAAACTGGAAGTGATGGGAGAGTGACCACTTTCGGGACGGGTATCGCGACTGACCTTGACTTTTCCGGGCTCAAATTGAGATCAGCTGTTTTTATTTACGTTGTTTGTAAACCGGTATCCTCCCAAACAACTGGAAAATGCCCGGAAATTGTACGTTTTGTGTGCAGTGTAGCGAAAATATTATTCAACAATCTACTGCTTATTATTATTTAATTTTGTAGCCCAGTGTAGGTTACTGTTATAATATTAAATGTTTTTGATTAGATCGTCCATCGTCATCACCATAATTCATTTTCGGTTTTGAAAAATTCTCTATAACTTAGTATTCAATTTCATTGCTATCTATCTTTTTAGTTTTACTAATTTTTTAGTCATTAATTTATAACTGGCAGTTTCTGCAGCCAATTATTGGTTTTTTTCTTTCTATAATATCAACATTCATTCATATCATATTATTAGTCTGTATTTTCCTCAAATTTAGTTTAATATAATATTAATTTTCATAATTTTGTATATCGATTTTAAATTCAGCGAATTACACCAGGCCCTCACAAACACAGGCTTAACCCTACATGTGAGTCTCTCACAACGTAAGGATATAATTATATGAATGTACTGTATCTGTACTGTATTATTTGTAAATTGTGAGTATAAATGGATTTGATTTGATCTATCATATATGTAACACTATCCTAGAATTCTATCTCCAAAAAGCAATGTTAGTTATTTGTGCTTCTAGGGATTAGATTGCAACTTCATCTCCCTTAGGAGAAAAACCAAGGTTGATTGTGTACCCAATTGAGAAAAAATAGCCAACTTTAATCTTGCAATGCACACAATATTTTTCCGTCTCCTATGCTAATCAAGGAGAATAATATTGAATTCTCCTTCATTGTGATCCTCAACTCCAAACAGCTTGTTCAATCATGACCTACAAACACAGATAATAGAACAGGAATATTCCATAGAACTAATGTAATTCGTTGTTGAACAACTAGAACAAGAACTCCTAATAGGGAAAATGTAATTTGTTTTCGAACAAGTACTCTAGATTCTCTCATTATCTATAGATACATTCTACAATGTTGCAACCTATCTTAAATGGCAGGTGCTTAGATGCAAAAACTCATAGAGATGTTATTCCATGTTATTCAAATGGACTTTTTTAAATCCCCTTCGGCTTGAACTTTGTGACTCATTCATTGTCATGGATGAGAATGTAATCATCCGTATCAAAACTTTTCTCCATTAAAATTCATAACTTGATTTGAAATATCAAGGGAACTAGTTATAACAATGGAAGTTTATTATCATAACATCTTTAGTTATGACATATAAGTTTATACATTAGTGTTATGATAATAGCAAAAAGTTTATCATATTGGGTTTCAAGTTATTATCATAACATTACTTATGACATGAGTTTAAACATCAGTTATGATGGTAAAAAAAGTCTATTATCATGGTTTTCAAGTTGTAGAGTACTTAAGTAGGTTAGTGGTGTATGATAATGTTGAATTGAGTTCTGCAATGCAAAACGAATAATACATTATTCGCTAGTTATAATATGAAAAATTCAGTATAGTTCAGTACACGAATATCATTAGTTTCAAGTTTTAGATTATTTTTCATATCATGAGCGGGGTAGTGGTGGATAATCATGTAGAATTGTGCTTCTTCTTGCATAACAAATATATCATGTGATTTTATATGTTTAAAAGTCTATTGAACTATTAAGCAAGCTAGCTTATGAAGCACGAGCTTGAATTCATCACAAATTATGAGCATTGGTTGAATGACTAATTGGAGATTCCTCATTTATTTATTTATTTATTTATTTTCCAACGGTACACACCAATTACAACAATCAAAAAGCACAAAAAAAGAAGCATATAAAATAAGGATAATAATAATAATACTAATAAGCATAATTATAACCTAATAATAAGCATAATAACAAGCATAACAATAACAATCTAAGTTAAAGAGGATTGGCTAGTGCCCCCTAAGTATACATATTACATAATGAAGCTAAATTTTAAAGCTGCAACATCAAAATTTTAAAGCTCATTGATCGCTGCAACATCTCAACTGGGATATTGTAGATTTCATTCAAATATTGCTTTGATTTTTAATTTATTAAAAATTATTGATTGAATTGTTTGTTACATCCACACTGCACAGCAGCACAGAGAAGATAGAGAAGACAGAGAAGATACCATCCTAATTCTTGTGACAGCAGTCAAAAAAATTTATGACGCAGCCAATGCCAGTTGTGTAAATCTTTCTAGATAACTGTGTAATCTAGAGAGATTTGGTTGAGATTTGTACAGATTTGGTTGCGTTTCTGGTTCCATAGATTCCCAGATTTGTCCGCCTACGATTTTATTGGTTTGGAGGTATCTAAAATCAGAATTTCTCTCAATAAATGTTGATGAATTAATGAATTAATGAAGATATAATTCATAATATAATTATTCACAGTCTCCTAGATGAAATGTTACAGCGAACGATGAGGAATCTCTAACACAGATTTTAATAATGTATTCGTGCAGGGCAAAGCTATCTAAATTGTGTGATTTCCAAAGAATTATATCTAATCAATAATCCTCAAATGTCAAGTCATAAAGTTCTCACTGTCATAAATTGAATCATATTCAGTTTCCTCACTTCCGTTCTCTGACGTTCTTAAAAGTCCCCGTCATTCTGAGTCACTCTTTACAATCAAAGATTTTAATCATAATTTAAAAACTTGTCCGCTACCCGAAAACAGCTATCAATATTGCTAAATAAATTTTCAAAGTATAAATTAATTGAGAATTCTGTCGAATCTCTAAGTCATGTTGAATTTTAAAGAAAATGAGGCATCACTGCTCCAAGGTGAATGTGGGAAAATGAAATAAAAACCTAATCTCATTAGTTTAACAATGGTGTTTTACTCAGAATTGAATAAGAGCTCTTGAGTTATGCAATTTTTTCAAGAATTCTGATTTCAAAATAATTCTGTGATATCATTTCAGAGTAAAAGGTAATAATAATTTCCAAGAAATTAGACTTTGCTACCGGCACCTATTCAAAAATGTTATTTTCTATTTTCTTGCAATGATTTTCAATAATAAATAAGAATATTCTTCTGTAAAATTGTTTTATTATCGATACTCTATCTTTTGTAGTTGTTACAACATAGCTAAAAGGATCAGAAGAGCAATAATGATCAATAGAATGAACCGGTGCGTTCATAACAAACTTATTTTTGCCTTGAGAATCAATATCGCGACACAGTGCTCTATTCACAACACTAGTTGCTAGCAGTTCCGTCGTTCAACGCTAGGTAGCGCTAGCTGTGCCGTTTTGAACATTCGGCTTTTCACAAGTCTATGCATGCAGTTTGAATATTGTGTTAGACGAACAAATTCATGTGAATAAATTCAGTGTTGAAATTTGAATTTGTGGAATAGGTCGTAGTAATAAGTAGGTTAATTCCGTGGTTAACAAACGTAATTGAGCGTGAGGTTTAAATATTAATCATCTGTGGATAACTGGATACAATAATTGAAAAGATGAATATTTATTGTGATTTGTAAAATTATTTGTAGAAATGTTGAGTGTGGGTCTGTTAATTATTGCTAATGATAAGATCAACGTCAATAAGAATGTATTGTCATTGTAGAGTAGAACTTCGGGTTAGTTTTGAGTATTATAGCCTAATGATATTTTATCACTAGCCGTCAGGCTCGCTTCGCTCGCCATATCCGTCTAGCCAGGGGGCTCCGCCCCCTGGACCCCCGGCTGGATCGTCCAAGAATGAGATCAGCAGACTCGCTTCGCTCGCCTGCATTTTTCATTTGAGCATTTTTATCATATGTTAGGACGATCCAGTCGGGGTACAGACTAAACGTCTGGTTAAACGGATATGGCGAGCGAAGCGAGCCTGACGGCTAGTAATATAATATTCCCAGGAATAGTTCTGATTGAAGTAGCAGTGCCCAATCAATTTTTCCACTATAAATGCATTTCAATCTTCAACTTGGTGCCAACATAACAAAGTCAACTCAACTTAATGCCAACCTGACAAAATTTTTAATTTAGTTACCAGAACAACTGTTTCGAAGAGGTACTCTCTCTAGATTATAGTTCTATATTAACATATGGTATGGACATTTCAATATTATAATTTTAAGATATTGGAATAAGAAGAATATACATGCTAAAAGAACTTTAAACCCTTGAAAACCACCCTTAGAGTTAAAATATCGCCAAAAGATTTCTTAGTGCGCCTCTAAAGGGCCAACTGAACATACCTACCAGATTTGAACGTTTTTGGTCCGGTAGATTTTAGTTCTGCAAGTGAGTGAGTGAGTGAGTGAGTCAGTCAGTCAGTCATTCAGTGCCATTTCGCTTTTATATATAAAGATTAGTTTTTAGTACAAGCTTTTCATCATGCTCTTTCACAGATGATGATAATATCTTATCCACCACAATCATTATTGCTACTCAGTTTGTGCCGTACACATTGAGGTTAGGTTATGAATCTGTCATCAACAATGCAATGACGTCATCCTACCGCCTACCGTATTCAAATTCAATATGATTTTTGTGTAACTCACCCTTTTTCTAGTGGTTGATTCTTCCGTATTCTTCGAGGGCTTGGGTTGTAATTCGACTGAGTAACTGTCACTGTTGTAGAACCGTTCCATAACTAGTAGTTCTGTGAACAGTTAGTAGACCTCGTGCTCAAAAATTAATAAATAATTCATCAATTTAAAATTTCTGGAAAAAATCCTAAATGATACAATACAATACAATACAAATAAATTTTATTTCCATTAGTATACAAATAAACAATCTAATCAATAGAATGTACATAATATTCAAAATACAATATATGAAATTTACTACAAATAAAAATAAATTGCATTTTCTCGGAAATTAACCTACTCAACTATGGGAAACCCATGTTGTAGAGCAGGTGTAGTAGTAATACAATTAAATTTAGAGTGGGGGTGCAAATACATTGGGTAAGTGAGCTCACATATTGTTCAAAATTATGTTTTCTATATTATGTCTTCCAGTTGTTGTGATCCATTTTTTAACGGCGCATTTAAATTTTCTTGAGTTTACTATTATCTTGATGTGTACCGGAAGTAAATTGTGGAGTTTTGGTGCTAGGTGGTTGAAGTGTCGTTGGTATGTTACCTTCCTAGCCACGTTCGTGATAAGTAGGCTTCTATTTCTAGTGTTATGACAGTGGTTTCTATTTTGAAAGCTTTCTGGGTTCTTGTGCAGTCTGCAAATAATTTCTACTCATTGTAGAGCTGGTCTGATGGATAACGAGGTGGCTTCTGCTTTATTATTTTAATTATTGGTTTTTGCACTTTTATAAGGGGGTCGAGGTGAACGTAGTGTGTTCCACCCCATCCTACAATTCCATAGGTAAGCAAAGACTGAACTAAGGAATAGTAGACCCTCTTCATGCACTTCTCGTCTATAATTGTTCTCAGCATTTTGAACTTGAATATTATTTTTCTTAACTTCTTGCAGAGGCAATCGATATGATGATCCCAGCGTAGTAAAGAATCTAGTATAAGGCCGAGGTATTTTATTGTTGTTTTCTGTGGATAGTGAATGCCGTGGTGTTGGAAAAGTTGACTGTTAGAAGGTTTTCTGTGGGCTGTCCATGTTGTGTAGCTGAGAAAGTTAGAAAGTGGGTCTTGTCATAGTTAAGAGTAAGCAGATTCTGATTTAGCCAATGTGAGATTTTCTGTAATCCTGTTTCAGCTTTATTCCATGCTATTGGCCACGTTGGTCCTGAAAACAAAAGAACTGTGTCATCTGTAAGGGTAAATAATCATAGAGCTTTCTGTCCTATCGTACCGTGACGTGTCGTCCCGGAATGTGAGTGTGAGCGCTGTTATTAGTTCTTGCTGCCGTCGATACGCCAATCCAATCAACCCATCAGAGAACATTCTGTGTTGTCGTTTTGGCGAAAAATCGGTGTGTTGAAATTAACAAAATAAACCACCATAATGCTGATTTCGTACATACTTCATTTCTCACTTTTCTTGATTTTAGAAAACAAATTTTTTTCCAATAATATTTGTTGCAATTTTAATCATCAGATTAAAAAAGAATAATGTTTTCTATCAATAACTCCAAACTCCAAACTAGAATCATGGCCTCAGCTTATGGAAAGACAAACTAAGTAGACAACTGTCTACTAACGTTCATGGAAAGATACATTTTCAAGATTTTCGATGTTTTTGAATTATAGTCCACTAGACAGCTGATTTATGATGAATAATAATTCTATAGTCTAATTTTTACGAAGACCTTAAAGAGATATAGACCCACAATGCCTATGCCTTCCCATGATAGCTCTTACTTGAAATTGAAGACCGCCATTGGGTTATTTTAGCACGAGATATTATAACTATATATGTGTGATATTATAGATTACAAATGTATGTAATAATCTTATAGGTTAGGCCCCCTCAATGGCCGATTTCAATTCCAAGTACGACACTAGCGCTGCATGTGAGTTTATGCATCTTTAAGGTCTTTGGATTTTTACGGTAATATTGGTGTTCGAAGGAAACTCCTTTTCCTTTTGTATTATCCTTAAAATGCGAACTTTCCAGTGATTGATGAAGACAATGCTGACAGTCCGGAGGTTCCAAGATTTGACAGCTTTGAGATGATTTTCATTAGAAAAAAAACATGAAATTTCAGCATTCTTGAACCGATAATTTTTCCATGAATGTCTTATCTGTACAATAAACTTCTCATTTCAGTTTCTATAACGGTAATCAATAAATCTCACTATTGATTAGTGTTCACTATAGAAAATTACATCAATGCGATACATCCAACCAAAACATCAAAGCTTTTAAGTTGATACTACTATATAGTTAGGCCCATGTTTTTCCAAAAACAATTCTGTTTTTCTTTTCCATTTGTTTACTGATAGTAGTGTTTGCGGCTTATGATGAACATTCCCTATGATTCGAAATTCTTCATCGAATCTAATTCCAGCACACACATGATTCCGAGTCCCTCCACCCCCTTACAATCATGTACCCCGGAATCCCAGGATTGTAGAATCCCGGGATTGTGCAATCCCACAGTTGGCAAATCCAGTCACGTCGGATCGAGCCCGGGGCATTCGGGGATCAAAGTCAGATCCACTTCTGTCAGCAATCCTCATAAATATCATCGATGCTTCCCATTCGATCAATACTGACAGTTTGAAGAGAATCACCCTATCCAGGAGATCGCCTCTGTTCGGAACCAATCAGATTTCACCATGCTTTATTTATAGGAGTGACGTTACTTCAGCGAAGAATAAAAGAATAAACAATATTTCGAGGATTGATTGGATTTGTGATCGTGATTTTTCAGAGCGGATATACCTCTAGTTTTGTTGAAAATTGGGGATTTATGTGTACTACGAATAAAGAATAGACTGTGATGCTACACACCACAATTTTCACAGCTAACTCATAGTTTTGGCTGAGAATTTTTCGTATTTGGGAAAACTTCAAATTTTCTATTAAACCCCAATTTCCCGGGTCGCCATTTGAATTTGGTTGAAATTTATCTATGGCTATACAATTAACTTGGCGAGCTGAACAAAAAAGCTTGTTATAATTTTTTGGTGGGAAACAAATTTGAATGTGTCCCAAATATTTGGTGGTGCACAGGGTGCCGGGGGAAGAATTTGAAGAATCTAGAGGTTTTCACAGTTTTCACAGCGAACTCATAGTTTTGGCTGAGAATTTTTGGCATTTTGGAAAACTCCAAATTTTTTATGAAAACTCAATTTCCCGGGTTGCCATTTGAATTTGGTAGAAATCGAACTGTGGATATAGGCTTATCTCCGGGAGCTGAACAAAAAAGCTTGTATTGAATTTTCTATGCAAGGCTTATTTAAATGTGTCTAAAAAAATTTGGGGGCTCTAGGGGTGCCAGGGGGAAAATTTTTTGTGATTTGGAGGTTTTCCCATAGCATTTCACACACACAGTGTGTTCTCTAACTGATTTTGAGGCGGGTTCTCCGAGACAATCAGCCGTAATGGCTGTGATTTTTTCGTAATTTTTGTCCTTTGCAGCTTTAATGTAATGAGAATCTATTTCGTTTCTTATTGAAAACAGTCATTGATTAACTGCAGCTTATAAGAGTAGCTAGCATGATAGAAATATTCATAGTTCGAATTTTTATTTATTAGCTAGGTACATCAATACATAACTCTGTTTTGTTTTTAGTCTGGTCTCCTCTTATGTTATTATTATTATTATTGAATGAATTCTGCTTCTCATCGATAACAGTCATTGATAACTGCAGCCTATGACAGCAACCACAATTATGAAAATATTGATAATTCAAATTAATATGTATTTACTGGATGTATTAAGTTCTTTCAATATATAACTATATTAAGTTTGTAGTCTCTTCTTGCGCTATTGCATTTTAAAGCACAAAGATTTACTATAACACATTTCAACTGATCAAATGGATCTAACTATTCAGTTTATCGATTTGGTTCAAGCTCTGAATTTTTCATACAGAAGTAACATTATTTCATTATTCGGGGGAACCTTCACAGAATTGGGATTTCCTATACTACACTATAGAAGCACTCTTGATACCAGAAAAATTTATGAATAACACGAAAGTGGAACTTTGCCGTGAATAAAATAAACTTATGGTTGCTTTCACATGAATTCAACCCAGTCGAGCATAAATCGACGGAAAGTTCGGCAGAAAAATGAGCCATTTGAAACAAAGACCAAATAACTGCCTCTGTAGTTTCTCCTTCCGTTTTTTTATGGTCAATGAAAAAAAATTCAGAGCGATCAGTCTTTGTGAACCGTTTTTAACAAAGGGAGCTCTTGAATAGTTGAACAACCGTAGTTCTTTTTGTGATGGTTGTATTATTGCATGAAATGAAAATGTTAACTGTCAATGTTGAATGTTGACCTCCATCAATATGTTAGTATTTGAACTGACAACATTCCTTATAACATCAATATTTCTCATTCAATCAAGGATAATTTCAATAAATTTTTATTTAAATAAATATTACAACAGTTTGTAGTGTATCTCACTATTCGGTCGTGTGTTGATGGGGAGTATATTATTATCATCATATCCTTTCCAGGGAATGGACAAAAATTATTTGTTCAAACACCGCCGATTTATGTGGTTTCATCACAATATTATATTATCGCTTTTCGAATTGCATTCAATTTTTATTCTCATTAATTAATCTTGTCATAGTCATTCAATCTCAGCTGTTTTCCATGCATGAAATCAAGTCGGTAAACAGCTGTTTGCAGAACAAATAAACATAATGATTCTTATTACAGCATACTCTACTGTAATGAAACCATATGTTTTCTTCACAGTCGAGTATGCTTTCTAGTTCTGAAATAGGAACAGCAAAACTGCTACAAAAATCCAAAGACCTTAAAGATGCATAAACTCTCATGCAGCGTTAGTGTCGTACTTGGAATTGAAATCGGCCATTGAGGGGGCAACCTATAAGATTATTACATAACAATGCCATTGTAATCTATAATATTACAACTATATAGTTATAATTCTCGTGCTAATGGCGGCTTTCAGTTTCAAGTAAGAGCTATCATTGGGAAGGCATAGGCATTGTGGGTCTATATCTCTTTAAG
Source organism: Nilaparvata lugens (assembly GCF_014356525.2). Taxonomy (NCBI): domain Eukaryota; kingdom Metazoa; phylum Arthropoda; class Insecta; order Hemiptera; family Delphacidae; genus Nilaparvata; species Nilaparvata lugens. The sequence goes on from NC_052516.1 coordinate 17,731,378, forward strand.
GTCTTTGCAAAGAACCACCTTCAGCGCTCCAAGTGGAAGTTTCGTCAACTTCCACAAAATTCCTGATTTGGAATTTGTAAACTAGGTTATGTTTATAGAATACATGTAGTAATGTCAGCACAAGCAGGTAATGTTTTCTATTTCTCAATTATTCTTCCTTAGATAATCATGACAAAAAATAGTGTACGTTACTTGGACGTGAATGTCTTTTGCAGTGCTCGAATGAAATTCTAGCCTCGGCTAACACCTCATCTAGAAACATCATTCTCGCCTGCAAAAGGCCCTTTCCCATCCTTGTGACGTAAGATACTATTTTCATACTTTTTTGAAATACGTTGGATAATAACACTGTCATTTGATACTGAAATGAGTGTATATTGTAACAAACATAAAACTCTCACTTTAAGGTGCCTACAGATATACGCGCCGCGAATATGAACAATTCACTTTTAATCAGCTGACTATATCTGTATTTTTACAGAAAAAGTAAGATACGGATATAAAAAGCTTGGCATCAGCTGATTGAAAGTGAATTGCTCATGTTCGCGGCGCGTATATCTGTACGCACCTTAACAGTATAGCTCCGCTCAATGCAGAATAATTTCTTCTCCTATCATCTTCACTGAAATACATTAATAAATATTTCTTCCTCTTTTACAGGTAAGAATCAATTCGTCTCTTTTACAATCAACTCTTCATGACGTAGGATAAGCTCAACATTACACAATAGGACATAGAGCCGGTGAGTATTCGAGTGTATTTCCATACCCTAACCGTCTGTTGGCATAAAATGTGAATGATTGAAAGTCATTTATGGAGATGTATGCGAATCCATCACGGCAGTCGCATGCAAGGGCTTTCCACCTGTTGCTTTTATTGTGTAGAAGAGTTTTCACGTGGCTATTTTTCCTTTCAAACAGCTGGGAAAATGTTTTGTCGTTTTTCCTCTCAATAAAATAGAAGTCATCTGAAATTGATTGAAAGTTGAGAGATTTTGCGTTTTCACTTATTTACTTCTCACCGGGCTATTCTCCGATCAATTGCTGGGAAAATCATGTATTATCATTTATTACCTTGACATAAATCAAACTCTACGTGAAATTGATTGTAAGTTGGGAGATTTTGAGTATTTACTTCTTATCTCTATGCTGGGATAGAGATTCCGCCGGGCATTTTGCAATCAAATGCTGGGAAATTAATAGATTTTCCTCTTATTACCTTGGCATAAAAGGGAAATATTACGTCGTTCCTATCTCATTTTAATCGAAATCTACATGAAATTGATTAAGTTGGGAGATTTTGAGTTTGTACTTAGTGAAAACAAAACTAAAATCTCTATGCTGGGACAGAGATTTGCAGAATACACGGAGTATTTTGCGATCAAATGCTGGGAAAATCATGAACTTTTGATTGACATGAACTTTTCTTGGCATGAATAAGAAAAATGTTACGTTGTTTCCCATTATTATGATCAAACTCTACATGGAATTGATTGTAAGGTGGAAGATTTTGAGTTTTCACTTATCTTTATGTTGGGACATAGTTTCCACCGGTTATTTTCCAATAATATAACAAGAAAACCATGGATTTCTCTTTTATTACCTTGGCATGAATGGAGAATGTTATGTCGCTCCTCTGTCATCATAATCGAACTCTACATTAAATTGATTATAAGTTGGGAGATTTTGAGTTTATATGATTATCTTCATTCTGAGTTTTTACTGGCTTTTTCTCAACCAATTGCTGGGAGATTCATGGATTCCCTTTTATTACTTCGGCATGAATATATCAAATGTTTCACAAGAGAACTATTGTTATCTATTTATTTGTGGATACAATTACAATTCATGTACAAATGGGTATTTGACCAATTTGAAAATGTGCGTATGATTTGTGACAAATTATGACTTATTACGATCATGTCTATGATTTTACTGAGTGCTCTTGAAGAATTCCATTGTACTACGCTACAAGTATAAGTACATTGTACAAGTATAGGATCAATGAAATCAACTAAAGGTGAACAATAATAGCTTGAGTAGAGACATGTGATGTATTAATAGTGAGACTACTAAAGTCCACAATATTAATAACATCAACAAGAGGAGAACAATCCAATCATAGAATGATGATAAAAGGAATATCAAAGTATAGAGGATGATGAAAGGATAATAAGAGATATAGAAGGATAATAGGGGATAATGAAAGGATAATCCAATAAATAATAAGGATAATAAATTGAAAAGAGGTGTATAACCAATAAAAGCTTGAGTAGAGACATTTATTTATTTCATTTATTCATAGCAAATAGATACAATGCAGGTAAAAACAACAGGCATTCGCCCAAAATTGCTTCAAACCTTAATTTGGAATACACGGTCTAGAGGTTAGTAAATAATAACTTGATTCACACACTATTTTGAGTCCAAAAAATGTATGTACTACAATAATTTTGGATTTATCAGGTTAATTAATTTCAAAATACAAATCCAAACCAAAATCTTCCTCACAATCACAAAAAATATTGAAAATCTCAATTAAATCCACAAATTGTACTCATGTTAAAATTCTATACATTTGATGTATAGTGAGATTACTAAAATCTACGATTAATAAAATCAACAAGATGAGAACAATCCAATCATAGAAGGATGATAAAGGAATTATCAAAGGATAAAGGATGATGAAAAATATAAACGGATGATGAAGGATAATAAAAGGATAATCCAATAATAATGAGAAATAATAAAATCCAGAAGAGGAGAATAACCCGATTATTGCTTGAGTAGAGGCTTGAAATCTATAATAGATTCTTGTAATTGTCTTTAGAAAAATATAAAAGGGTTATCAAAGGATGAAGGATAATGGGAGGATAATGCAATGATAATAAGGTTGAATAAAATAAACAAAAGGTGAATAATCCAATTATAGCTTGAGTAGAGGCTTTCAATCCATAGTGAAATTTACTATAATTCTGACAGCATTCTTTATTGGAAAAACATCAATGCTTGTGATCACAACCAATGCTGACAGATTGAATTGAATCTCACTATAGAGAGGTGGTCTAGTGGTCTAAACAACGGTGATTGAAGGCTGTGTATGTTTATCAGAATTCAAGGTGGGCCAGATAGGATTTGGCACTTATTTTGGTTCTGCGGTTATTTTTAGGGAATATCTGCCTCTCTTCTTGCTAGAAGATCTTGTCCTACCTTTGACAGAGACCTTGTTATTGTTGTTTAGTTGTGCTAGAAATTCAATTGAAAGGATTCTTAATAGACAAAATTATACAATCTGTACTATGAGTACAGTAGTTTTGTATATTTTTTACTCACCATATAATAATGAATTCATTTTTCTCTTGCTGTTGGGATGATTGATAGGATGTTGGTAAAAGATGAACTTCAGGTAACTACCAAGAATCTAAACTTTGTCATACCGTACTTCAAAAAAACTATAATATAATTTCCTGACGTTTATCTCAATTGAATGGAATTGATTAGAAAACTAAATCAGCAACATTCTGGAGCTCTTCGAAATTCGCTTGTTCCTCGAATAGAATTTCGCTTTTGAAATGTTGTTTTTCCACATTGGCTTATTTTTGTTAGATTGATAATTTGATTAGATTAATAATAATTATATAATTAGATTAATAATTTGTTTAAGACTGCAGATTACTTCAAAACATTGAAAACCGAGAGAATACATAGTTTTTTTGCATTTTTTTCTCCTTTGTTTCTAATTTCTTGTTCAACTTTACTTACTTAATTCTGGAGATTGAAAAGATGCAGTTCTATATCGTGTAAAGTGGACAGAAAAAAACTTTCTCTTTCCCTATTTTCAATTTCAATTCAAAACCGAGTGAAAACACCTAAATGATTTATCTCTCAGATAGACAAAATTTTCTCTACAACGTCAGATCCCCAATTCAAATTTCATAACAGATCTTCATCATTTT